>NC_081181.1:160833708-161133708 GCF_029867415.1 Vicia villosa
GTAAACGAGGTCAAGTGTTAGAGAGAACCAATAACCGTCTCATTGTTCAGGGAGAATATTTTCTATAGAGAAATATGAGACGTGAATAACTCAGTAAAATAATTGATATCCAAAAATATGGTACCACATGCATTCACGAAGGAGGAGTACATTGTATTATACATTTGCATTGTGATTGTTGTTATTGTTGAATATGATTGCATGAGAATGATAAGTTATTTGAAAATTATCCTTGTTGTTTAATACACCAATAACATCTATGAAGTTATTCTCACCCCTTTTCTATTGTTGTGTGGTTTGTCGTGTCTATATTGCAGATACCAGGTAGGGAGAAGTAGCTACTATGTTAAGGAAAGGTGCTTATTGCCTTCTTCTTTATTTATTTTTCTGAGTTTTGCTTATTTCTACGGAGTCGCTCTGATATGTAACACTGGGATGAGATCGTTTGAATTTTTGTTTTGTTTCCTGAGATTTGTGGGACTAATTTTCTTATGTTTGAATTGAATTACTTTATTTTGAGATATTGAGTTAATCATGTTTTGAGATTATCCGCTGCTTATTTTTAAAAATGTTTTTGAGAAGCATGTTTGTTTGAAAGAGACGTGTCACACCCTTGTTGTTTAAATATGTATTATTTGCATGATTTTAAGTAAATAAGCGTCATGGAATTTTAGGGTGTTACACTTCACATTCTGATAATCTTTCTATTTTCTTTTTTCGCTTCCAAAATCGAACCCCTCATTGTTACTTCTAATTCGCGCAATTGTACACCTTGTTAAATTGTAATTCTCATGAAGACGATCTTTTAAATGTTACTTCGACACTATTGGTACACTTAACGAGTGGTCATCCGATATGTATGATGAGTTTGTGTTTCACAAAGCCCGCTATATACATACAACAAAGAGATCATCATGGTTTACAGAACTTCCATTTTAAAGCCATATGTTACCACAATGAGTCGACAAAACTCTATTATTTCAGATAAAAGTTTTTGAAATCGCTATAATATCTAACATAGTGGATGAAAGACTCATCTTATAAACCATAACTCTAGCACAAAGTTGAGGTGGCTAATGTATGATGGTTAAGAAAAGATAGATAATCACAATGTTGTGACAAGCGAGCCACATCAAAAACTTAATTTTTTTCTATGAGGTAGAGTTTTGAAATCTATTTGCAAGTTAGCGTTATCATTAACGCATCCATATTTTTTTAGAGGAGTCAAAAGTAGTCATTCTTAGTAGAGTAAGTGTCACTGGAATGTGTTAGGGCGATTCAGGATGTCAACACGAGGAAACATTTTAACTTGAGGCATTTACTTTAGGAACAACATATCTTGTGAGAGACACACCACATACTCTCCTAAAACTTTAAGGTGATAGGTGTGTGGATTCTCCCACTTATAAATGCTCAAGTCTCCAATTTTTTAACCAATTTGGGACTTCTCCACACTAATCACACTTGTAATTCTTTTTCAACACTCTCCCTCAAGTGTGAGTCTATCCACAATGCTCCCCCTCGAGAGGAAGCTCTTTTATCCACATACACTTGTACCGCCGTCGACACTTTTTAACGGGAAACGTCCTACGGGTATTTCGATACAAGTAAGTTTGTCCCTTCATTCGAACCAAAGGCTCGGATACCATTTGTTAGGGCAATTCGGGGGTCAACACAAGAGAGCATTTATAACTTGGGGCATTTTCTTTAGGAGCAACATACATTGTGAGAGACACATCACATCCTCACCTAAAATCTTAAGGTGATAGTTGTGTGGGTTCTCTCACTCATAAATATTTAAGTCTCCACATTCCTAACCAATGTGGAATTTCCCTACACTACTCACACTGATAATTCTTTTTCAACATAATGGTCAGACCAAACAAAAATAAAATATCTTTTGTGTTGAAGTTGAATCAAAGATTCTTGTTAGTGAGCCCTATAAGAATATTAAGAGAGAATTTAGTGTATATATGATTTATGTGGGGTGACATATTTAGTAGAATTCATTCACCGTTAGAGAAATGTCATGAATATGAACAAAAAAGAAAAGAGTTGTGAAAGGATCAAGTGATGTCCGGAGCTAGAAGGAAGATGGACATCACTAAATTAGTTATAAAATAAAAAATAATTTAATTGGATATATAGTTGTGATTGATTGACAATGTAAAATTATTTTATACTATCAGTGCATCACCCATTTTCTCTAACAATTAACCCCTAATAAATTCATTAAAAACAAATTGACATTTCTTTTCATTTAACTCTATAAAAATCTATTTTGTTGAAAGATAGTTTTATAAAAATAACATTAAATATGATTAAAAATATAATTGTTTTTATATAATTTAAAAGAGAAAAAAAGAAATGCAGGGTAAAATATTTTTACACTATCAACAAATAAGAGACGCGCATCACAATAAATTCTAATTTTATTTTTAAAATATAGATATAACTTGACAAATATAAGATTTTTTATTGATTTTATGTATAAAATTGTTTTACAAAAATAACGTGACAAATGTAAGAATTTAAAATATTAATCAATAATAATAGTAACACACGCGCTGGTAGAGCCTGTGCCTTAAATTCATAACCAAAACTCGTTGACAATCTCCAACAATGACAGTAGCCTGCACAGTTGTACTATGACCACAAAGCTTTGGGCCAACCAACAACAAATACAAACCCATGCCATCCACCATCATATTATATAAAAAAGGAATTTGATATTTATTCTATACGACTGTCCAAAACAATATTAAAAAGAATTATTTTAAATTTTAAAATATGGAATACATGATTATTAAAATAATATTTTATATTAATATCTTAAAGTATATCTTTAAAATTAAAACATTATTTCATATATTTTCCTATTGATTTATTTAGTACAATGATAATGATATCAATGCTTATTAATATTCAAAATATAAATTCATTTCAATTATAAACATAGTTGTTGGAAATGTACAAGGTATCTTAAAGTATACCTTGTGCATGTTCAATACTTGATTTAGAACGAATTATAAGTGCTAGTAAGTTACTATTAAGAGAAAAAAAAAGGAAATGTACTTAATATTTTTACACTGTCAATCAATCACAATCATCTATTCAATTAAAACACAATTTTAATTTAAAAAGACTAATATGATATGACAAATGTAAGAATTTTAATTGAATGTATGTGTAAAATTTGTTTGCACTGTCAATGCAATACCTTTAAACTCTACTATTAATTAGATAAACATAAATAAATATAGATGATTTATTTAATGACAACATTTCTAAAACCATTTTTAAATTTTCGTTTTTAAAATGACCTAATTTCTTAGTTTTTTTAGGAAAATTTAAGAGATTGACTATTTTCTTTATTGATATTAAACATATTAAATAAGATCAACTATTTTTTATATTATAATATAGTTCAACATTGTTTATATTTCATTTTAGAAGAAGTATTGTATTCCTTCTTTCTTTTTTAATTATTTTTCT
Organism: Vicia villosa; assembly: GCF_029867415.1. Taxonomy (NCBI): domain Eukaryota; kingdom Viridiplantae; phylum Streptophyta; class Magnoliopsida; order Fabales; family Fabaceae; genus Vicia; species Vicia villosa. Next base: position 160,837,204 of record NC_081181.1, read on the forward strand.
AGGTTAGTATTGTATTCCTTCTTTCTTTTTTAATTATTTTTCTAGGTTATAGTGTTGATGACTTGATATTCAATTTAATTCAATTAATACACATTGAGATTGAAGACATTATGATTTCATAAATGAGAGTACTAAACTCTTGGATTCTTTTTCTTTGTATATTATTTTTGTCTCTACTCATATGGAAGTTTGTACTAACATGCTATCAATAGATTCCAATACCTAACCACCTCTTCACAAGTTAAATTTAAGCTAAAAGAACAATGATGCCACCACAACATGCAACCAAAACATAAAAGTGCATTACTTATTATTATAATTACAAATGGAATAAATCCCATGTTCTTTGAGTTGATCCAAACTTGCTTCTGTGTTGTTTTTTTATAACCTTTTTTTATGTATCCTTTCCTTGTGTTATTGATAATACCTTTCTTTTTAAGGTTTGATTTTTTACTATTCTTTGATAGATAAACGACCCTTAAGTACTATTTTAAAACCTCTTCATTCGTTTCATATTAAATTTCGCTAAAAGAATTGCACAATATTTTAAAATAGAACTTAGTAAATTACTATTTAGTGTAGTAATCTCTATGACTATAGCAATGCTTTCATTGTGTCATTGAAAGTGAACTTATAGAATAATAACAAATATATTTAAAGTGTGAAAAAAACAAATATTTTTAAACTTTTATTAAATTACACTTTAAATATATTTGTTATTATTCTGTTTTATTCAAAATTAACTTTTAAAATTTAATGTCTAAAACCGATTTTTTAGTCCCCTATTTTATCATTTTTGAAATTTTATTAATCTCTCGCCATTTTTTACAATGTGGCATTAAGAAATATTCTTTTTGCTAAATTGAATTTCTCTAGCTATGAGATCTCAAAACTTCATATAGAGTATTAGAGATACATTGTAGAGTGATGGAAGGTTGTGCCACATCACTATTGAATTTTAATGTTGATGTTGCTTTATAAAAAATGATTAGGGATAAAAAAAACTCTCAAATGATATAAAATAAGAGAATAAAAATTTAATTTAAAATTAACAACAATTAACAATCGATCTTTGTCGCATGGAGTTAACTCCATGAATCAATTTTTGTTATAATATTCTATTTGAAATCATATTTTTTTCAAATCGTTAATCTTGAAATCTTTCTTAATAACTTTTCTTATATTTTTTCTAGGTCTTCCTCTCTCTCTAGTTGTTTGACTTCTATTTACCTTATTTACTCTCCTTACTGCAGAATTTACAGGTCTTCTCTCTACATGTTCAAACCACCTAAGTTTGTTTTTCATCATATTCTCTATTATATGTGATTCTCCAACACTCCCTCTATTATTTTCATTTACAATCCTATCTTTTCAGTCTTACCACACATCCAATGCAACATCTTCATCTCTACTACACTTACTTTATTTGCGTGTTTATTCTTAAATGTCTAACATTTTGTCTCGTACAACATCGCAGGTCTTACTGAAGTTTGATAAAAAAAAATCCTCCAGCTTTAGTGGTACTTTTGCGTCACATAAAATCTTGAAACCCTCCTCCATTTCAATCATCTATCTTGAATTTAATTGTTTACACCCCCTTTCTATTTCTCTATCACTTTGTATTACACACCCAAGATATTTAAATTATGTGACTTGAATGATGATATGGTCTCCAACTTTCACATCTATTTTAGAAACAATTCTTCTTTTGTTACATTCTATATACTTCAGGCGAAAACCATGTGTTTCTAAAACTCGTCTTCAACGTCTCATTTAAATCCCCATTTGCCTTTCCAAGTAGGACTACGTCATTTGTAAAAAGAGTGCATCTCAGTGTAAGCTCTTGGATGTGTTCTGTGAGTACATCCAAAATTAAAATAAAAAGGTAGGGACTTATTGTTGTACCTTGATGCAAACCTATTGTAATGGGGAAACCATTTGTCTCTCCATCTTGTATTTGAACACTAGTCGATACCTCTTCACACATATTTTGGATAGCTCAAATATATGAAATCCCACCCCTTTTCTACTCTAGGACTTTCCACAAAATCTCTTTATGCATTCTATCACACTCCTTTTCCAAGTCAATAAAAATTAAGTGCAAGTCTTGTTGATCCATTTGATACTACTCCATCACATGTTTTAGAAAATTGATCACTTCTGTAGTCAACCCTCCAAACATAAAACCAAATTGAATCTCAGTGACTTGAGTCTTTTTTTTAAACTTCATTCAATCAGTCTTTCCTATCACTTCATAATATGACTCATAAGTTTAATTTATTTATAATTTGCACAATTTTGTATATCACTCATATTCTTATAGACTTGAACTAAATTGTTTCCTCTCCAATAATTTGACATTTTATTTAACCGTTTCATTAAAGAGTTTACTGAGCCACTCGATACCTCTCTCCAAGAATTTTTCATGCTTCAATAGGTATATTGTTTGGCACAGCCGCATTATTGTTACTCATCGTTTTCAAAGCTTCCTTTATCTCTTGTTTTTTAATCTGACAATAGTAATTATAGTTTTGGTCCTTTTCTCTAATGTCGAGTCTGCTAGAGTCTGGTGAGATATCATATTCTTCATTGAAAAAATTGTAGAAATACGTCTTCCATATATCCTTTATATTTTTTTCCTACACCAAAACTTTTCCTTCTTCGTCTTTAGTACATTTCACTTTATCCAAATCTCTTGTCTTTATTTCTCTTTCCTCAGTAAGCATATATATATATAGATTTTTCTCCCTCCTTAATTCCTAAAGATTGGCATAATCCGTCAAAATCTTGGATTCTTGCTTCACTTACCATCTTTTTAGTCTCGTTCTTAACTTTCTTATACTTTTCCCAAATCTCGGTATTTTACAACTAGAACATTCTTTAAAACAATTTTTTTACTTTAACTTTACTTTGAACACTTTCATTCCACCACCATGATTCTTTACCCCTAGGTTCAAAACCTCTTGGTTCTCTCAACTTCTCTTTAGCCATTTTTCTAATCTCTCGAGTTATCTTATACCACATATCATTTGCACTTCCTTGTGGTTGTCCAAATCCTTCCTCCAAGACCTTGTGTTAGAAACTTTCTTGTCTTTCATTACTCTTCAAATGTCACCACTTAATTTGTGACATTCCCGTGTTACTTCTTTCTACTCTCCTCTTTATTATTGCATCCATAAGCAATACTCTATATTGGATAGTCAAGCTCTCTCCCAGAATAAATTTACAATCATAATAAGTATTCCTATTTCACTTCCTAATAAGAAAGAAAATTATTTGAGAAGATGTCACCCCAATTTTATATGTGATTAAATGTTCATCTCTTTTCCTAAACTAGGTATTTACTATACTAAGATCTAAAGCTGACAAATTCTAAGATGGATTTACCTCTGCATTCACCTCTCTTAGACCATACCCTCCACGCACGCTCTCAAAATATCTTCCTATGCTCCATACACGTCCATTTAAATCTTCTCTCCTTAGAGATATCCTAAAGTAAGCCTTCTAAGTCCTTCCAAAATTTTAATATTAAAAGTGACTTGTTCCACTAAAAATTTCAAGACTATGATTTGAGTTTCTACTCCTTTCACATCCATAATATCCTTCTTCCACTCCTAACCCACAATAATCTCCACTTCTTTTTCAATTTAACTTTTTCAACACACCTAAGCTTAAATTTCAAGTTGTCTAATTCTTTTACTTTTTTACCTGTCCACTTCATTAAATTCAATTTAAATTTTAATCAAGAGTTTGCACGTTAGTCATACCATCCCAAATTTTCCTTGCATAAATTCAGTTTTGGTGTTTAGATACGCAATTTCCTTACATAGTTTGCAAGTTAAGTAATCTCAAAAGTGAAAAATCTTAGATCATTTTCCTATAGGGACTAATTGATACTACCTCCGTTCCTTTTTATAAGAGACAAGTCACTTTTTAGGTTCATTGAATAACCAATGTATTTGGTCTGTTTATAGACCAGATACATTGATTATTCAATGAACCTAAAAACTGAATTGTCTCTTATAAAAAGGAACAGAGGTAGTATTAATTATGATCAACATTAAAGAAAATTTGTCTTTAATTTCAACATGGACAGATAAAAGTGGCCCCATAAAAAAGCATCTACAACCAATTTTTTGAATCAAAATTCATCAAAAAAGAAAATTAGATTCTTCTATCACACCAACTTTATGGGTCCCACCATCACTTCCCAACTGTCCAAAAACTAAAAGTATCATTAAGCATAAAAAAGATTTGTATTCACACTCTCCTAGAAAGTATGTGGAATAATTAAGAAAAGAGATCAAACAAAATCAAAAGCTTTATAAAGCAAATGTAATTGTCACTCACAATGATCTAGTAAACAACTTGACATAGTGATGGTGAGTTAACATTGACATAGAAAGAGACAAGTCTTGCTTTGAATCAGTTTAGGCTCCAAGCCTTATTCAACCTTGGATCTCTCCATTATAATCTTTGCTTTTTGCGCATGTTTGGATTTGCGGTGAGATTGACAGAATCACAATGAATCGGGATTGACAGAGTCACAATTAAACACATTAATTTAAACTATGCGTGATTGGAAAACTTAAAAATCATAGTCAGAAGCTACACATACCAATTATTCAAAATGAATCACGGTAGCAAACTCTGTGATTGGAAAACTTGAAAATCATAGTGGGACAGAAGCTATCCATACCGACTTATCAAAATCAAAGGACCTTAAACGTGCAACAGCAATGGCCCAACGTGTTACCAAACATAGGCTACATATATATTTGGATTGACATTGAAACTCGCATAATCAAAATGAGTCACCGTGATTTTGGCATAAGCTTCGCAAAACCATCGTGGCTTTGTGATTTGGCCAAATTCACTTTTAATCCAAAACAATCACGTACTTTGAATCAAGATTCAACATAATCCAATCGTGATTCAATATAAGATTCATGTCCAAATAGATACACACTAAAGATTCATATTGACTAGATTCAATTTTGTATCGAATTAATAATCGACTCGCATATATGGTAAGATCATATCAACATTTACAACCACAAATCCAATTTCATCATACAATTAAGTCAAAAGATTTTTTCCAAGAAAGAAAGGAACTGTATTTCTTATATTTTTCTCTCTAACAATACATCAAAATATCATGTCACAATCTCAAAATTAGCACACCGAATCAATGGATTGAAATGAATATTCAAGTGAATGAAGAAACAAAGTTAATATAAGATACCTTTCATTACTTTCATACACCATCTGTTTCCCTCATTCCATGATGCTGCAAATCTTTGTTAAGATAAGATGGCAATGCCATACCATTATGAGCTTCTAAAGAACTTGAAGAAAATTTCCCCTTCCTTGGCCACAACCAAATCTTCGAAATCGAAAAACTTTCACCTTTACTAACATTACTAATCTTCTTTCCTTCCAAATCACTTTCCACACAAAGATTCTCACCATTCTCGATTCCTTTGTTCATTCTTCTATCTTGATGAACTTTACTTTCGTGGTTTAATGCATCCAAAGTTACCCTTAACTCAGAATTTCCAACCACATATTGATAAGATCCCATTGAGTAACATCTTCTTGCATCCAATTTACTACTACTCGTTTCACCGACTTCTTCGTTCTCTCGACCCACTTCCACATTCATCTTCTTGAATTTCCCGAGCCGAACTGGCAAAACCCCTTTATCAACAACATCTTCAACAACAATTTCCTTTTGTCTATTACCAAATCTGTTTTCTCCGTTACAAGGACAACCATCGTCTTCTCTAAGATCATCGAAATCGAACATCGGGTTTTCAATAGAAAACCCATTAGTTTGAAGTGTTCCTCTACAAAGAGGACAAGTTGAATTCGAAAGCAACCAAGTATCTATACAACTTATATGAAAAGCATGGCTACACATAGGCAACAATCTCAGCTTATCTTTCTCCGAAAACTCGCACAAACAAACAGCACAATCAAAAGGCTCATTCAAACCAACAATTTCCTTGAATTGAAAAACAGGAAGTGCATCAATGAAAGCTTGATCTAAACCAGAATCATGAAGATGGAAAAGCTGTTGAAGCTGTCTTTGAAGTGCATCAGAAGTTGAAATCTCGTTATGGTGTTGTTGTCTATTAGATTGATTAGAAGAGGATGAAGATGGATGCTTTATGAGAAATCTAACAAGTAAATGAAGTAAACCAGATATGAAAAAAAGAACAGCAAGAACAACTATGATGAAAAGAACAGCTGGACTAATCTTAGTACTAGAAGATGAAGAAGATGTTGGTGGTGTTATTGTTGAAGAACTTGGTGAAGATTGTGTTGGTAATGATGGTGGTGGTGGTGGTGGTGGTAAAGGTGGTGGAAAATTCATAAAGTATTCATCTTTTTGATGAATCCTTAAATGGGTATGTTCAAATAACAATTTAGGATACATAGTTTCTGACATCAATCTAGTAACAAAACATAAGAAAATATTCTCCTCCAACCAAACAAGATCCTAGTCACATCTATGTTACAAGAACCAAAGTCCTAAAAATCTAAACTTTATACAAATTTCAAACAAGTAAAACAAAGTACAGGACTAGGATGTTTACTTCTAACATATCTATTGGCTTAAAAAATCACTTCAAATGAAAATAGTGATGGAAGTGGAAAAGAAAGTTTTTTTTTTCTTTTTTCTTATTTGGGTTTTTGGGAAAGTAACTTGAAGTTAACAACTCACTTAAGTGGAACACCATTTAAGGTGGTTTTTTCTCATGTTGTTCTTCAAGTTTTGAAACTAAGAAACAATGGTTTTTTTTTTTCTTCTTCAAAAAAAGGTTTGAACTTTGGGGAGAGAGAGAGAGAGAGATTGGAAAGTGAAGAGTGAAATGTATTGTGTTGGAAGTGTGTGATGGATCCAAAATTGTGAGAAGGAAAGAATCCAAAAACTGTGAAAGTAGGAAGGAAGCAGTTCCCAAAGTGAGAGGTAAGGGATGACAAAAAGAAACAAAAACAGTTTCAATCTAATCTCACTCTCTATACGAGAGTGGTAACCACGCATGTGTTTATTTATTTTTATTATTATTAATATTATTAAATTTTAATTTTTATATTTAAATTTATTGATAAATAATAAATTTACTTTGGAAATTTCTTTGTCCACCTCTTCCTATTAGGGATGATCATGGACGGTTTTTATCCATAACCAATCCATATCCATATATTATCCATTTGGTATAACCGGATTTTAAAACCAATTTTCATAACCGGATTTATTTTTTCAAAACCGGTTATAAACCGGTTATATCCATGACCAAATTTTATAACCGATTTTAAATTTAAAAATTTCATTTTTAAAATTTAATTTTAAATTAAGTTATTAAAATAATATTTTTTTTGGAAAATCGACTTTTCATATTTTTTAAAGACACGATTTTTCAAAAAAACTCGAATTTTTCGTTTTTTCAAAATACTCGATTTTTTGTTTTTACGAAAAAAAATCGATTTTTTCGTGTTTCCGAAAAAAACTCAATTTTTTTGTGTTTCCGAAAAAACTAGATTATTTTTTATTTTTCAAAAAAACTCGATTATTTCGTTTTTTCAAAAAAAACCCGATTTTTCATTTTTTCAGAAAAAACTCGTTCTTTCATATTTCTGAAAAACTCAATTATTCGTGTTTCCGAAAACTCAATTATTCGTGTTTCCGAAAACTCAATTTTTCATTTTTTTCGAAAAATACTCGATTTTTTTCGTATTTCCAAACAACTCGATTTTTTCGTATTTCCGAAAAACTCGATTTTTCAAAAAAACTCGATTTTTTTCGTATTTCCGAAAAACTCGTTTTTTTGGTATTTTCAGAAAATTCGATTTTTCCAAACTTTCGAAAAACTCGATTTTTCACTTTTATGTTTTTTTTTCTTTCTGCAAAATATTTTAAAAATTTATATTTTTTTGTGATTTAAAAATAATAGACCAATTAAATTTTTATGTTGGATATGGATATCCAAAATATGGATTTGGTTAAAACCATATTAATAATATATCCAAAATATGGATTTGGTTAAAACCATATTGATAATTAACCGGTTTTTAATAACCGGATATGGATATGGATATGGATAAATCCAATAACCGGTTTATTTGAACATCCCTACTTCCTATGGGGTCACCCCCAGCGAAGACTCCAATTTACTCCTGTTTCGGAGATGCATCTCCGAAGTATTTTTTTTCTAAATTTTTCAAATTTCGGAAGTACATTTCCGAAAATACCAAATAGGGGTGTTTTCAGAGATACACTTTCGAAAACACCTTTTTTATATATTTTTTCAGACTTCGGAGATGTATCTCCGAAAAATGGGATTTTGATTAATTCGGAGATGCATCTCCGAAAAAACCTCCCAAAATTAAAAATTTTGAGATATTAATTAATTCACATATCATAAATTTGATATAATATAATTTATGAGTTATGAATAATAATAATTATATATTTTGCTATAATTTGGGAGTTATGAATAATAATAATTATATATTTCTATTTTGATTCATATTTTAAAATTTATCATTTAGTTTTGCTAAATTGATATTAAATTTATATAAATCCGTTAATGATATATTATTGGCTAAGACATGTACTAAAAGCAAGAAAACATGTCTTTTTAATATTAAAGAGTTTTGTTTTATTATATCCTTAAATTGTATATTCGTATAAGTTAGATGATGCTATTTAATGCAATTGATTCATATTAATATCAATTAACTAAATTCTAATATTATTTACTATATTCGAGTTAAGATTGTGGAGTTAAGAAATATTTTGTTATAAACAAAATTTTTTGGATTATATAATATATTGATATTGATATGTTCCTTTTTAATTTGCTTGAAATATATTTTAATGTGGGGGCATATAATAATATATTATATTAGAAGAATTTAATTTGATGTGTGCATATAAGTATGAATAAAATGATTTGAGATATTTCATTTTAGTATAAAATATTATTATTTTATTAGTAACAAATTAAGTAATTATCGAAAATAGGCATATGATATGAATGAGAGAAATACGTGAAATAGAAATTTGGTTATTTAAAAATAATTTTAACTTATTTATTTAATGAAAAAAAGATTTTCATTTAGTTTAAAAATACTTTGTTTAACGAAATTAAAAAAAGATTTTACCTTATTTAAAAATATTTAACAAAAATGCCAATAATATAATTTTTCATTTAGTTTAAAAAAATGTAAAAAAGATTTTGTCTAAATTTTATTTAATGAATAAATTTTATATTTAATTTTATATAATTCAAAATTTAATTATGAAATTAGAATGTTTTTAATTTATATAAGTTAGTAAAATAATTTTTAACTTTAAAATTGTTTAGGAAATTTTGATTTGATTTTAATGATTCACATTATTTTATTGATTCATCTTGATTTTATACTCTATTAATTGTATTGATTCACCTTGATTTTAATTTTTTAATAATTACTGTATTTTTTCGGAAGTGTATATCCGAAACATTCCAAGACCAAAAATTGTAATATTTCAGATATGCATCACTGAAGACACCCCTCAAGGGGTGTTTTCGGAAGTGCATCTCCGAAAACACCTTTTTTTTCGTGTTTTCGGAAGTACATTTCCGAAATCACCTTTTTTCTCATAAAATAATAAGTGATTTCGGAAATGCATTTCCGAAACAGGAGACATTTTGGGAATTTCGCCAGAGGTGATCAAGAAAGTAGGGAGGTGGGTAAAGAAATTTGCTTTACTTTTATATATTTTTTAATTTTAATTTTTTTAATTAAAATTAATTTTTAATTAATGTAAAGGCTTAAATACACTTTTGGTCTCTGTAAGTTAGCGAGTTTTTTATTTTTGTTCCTGTAATTTTTTTTGCTTGAGTCCTTACATCTTACTTTTTGCTTGAGAATTAGTCCCTAAAGCCAAAATGCGTAGAAAAATTTGAAGGTTTATTGCAGATTTTGATTTTAGGGACTAAAACGAACACGAAAGTGAAATACAGGGATTCAGGCAAAAAAAAAAAAAACTTAGAGAGACAGAAATAAAAAATTTGCTAATTTAGAAAGATCAAAAGTACATTTAAGCCTAATATAAAACTAAAATATATTAGATTTGAATTTATTCTATTGATTTTTTTAGTCTTAAACTTATTAAAATATATTACATTTGAATTTATTCTATTGATTTTTTTTAGTCTTAAACTTATTTTGATGTGTGTTACTTTTGACAATATATATGACATCAACTTGTGTTTTTAAGTGAAAACAATATCGTCTTACAAATTGATTTTATTGGATTTGAATTAGTCACAATCACTTTTTTTTAACAAGGTATTAGAGATATGAATAATTTCTAATCACCTCCTTGTTTCCTTTCATTTTTTTTCATTTCATTATATTTTTTTCCTTCTGATCACCAACCCTTTATCGACTTCCACAATAATAATTTAGTTTGTAATATTATATATTTGTTGAAGTTTGTCATTAAACTTAATTATTTTGACAATATGGTTATTTAATTCCTATTTACGCATTCATGATTTACTTTAATGTTTTATATTCAATGGTAGTTATCGTTTTTCTCTATAATATAGTAGTTAAACATCTTTCATTTTTTATGTGCTTCTACCCATCTATAGCTTATTAATTTTCATTCTTTATATACATACTCAATGATAATTAACATTTGATGTAGAAAAACTGATTGCGTATATTAAAGAAGAAATCGCGCGTCAAAAAGGTTTGGCATGACTTGTGTAAATTTGACATTCGATGTCATAATAACTATTATTATACTTTTTGAGATAGAGAATTGGCCCACGAGTCCAACTCACGAATTTGCTGTGAGTTATGGGCTTAAAAAGCCATCCGAGTTTGTTTCAAGCCCAAAAACAATATTTTACTATTTTATGCAATTTTTTGTTTTAATTATTTATTTCAGTTTTCGATTAAAATTTCATTAGGGTTTATTTTCTTCTGTATTTAAACATCTTTGGCATGGCTGCTGGATTATCTTTGATATAATAAAATTTAGCATTTTCTTTATCTAGAGGATTTCGGCATTTATTTGACAGATTTTGTGCTTGCAATCATGTATTCTCATTCTAGGTTTAGTGCTTGCTAATCTATAGTGTTTCGGATTACGTCAATATTTTATATTCTCTATATGCTTCCATCATAGGATGATTAAACTTTGTCAGCCAAATTATGACTTTTGAAGACGTTTATTGACTCTATTGGAATGTGAGTCGAGGAGACATCATGAGATTTTTAAAGAGCCGAAAATAGGTCAAAAACTTCTTTGAGTTAGACATCTCTCTCACTACTACTATAAACATTAACTTTTGTTTTTAGTTTTGATGTGATTTCGACTTGTATTTTTTTTTTAATTTTCTTTAATGAGTTCATTGTATTTTCTTTTTCTTTGGATTGTATAATTATTTTTGAAGTTGGAAATGTTAATCCATATTTTAACTTGAAATATGGTGTTAGATTTATTTGTTATATATGGTTACTAATTAGTTAGTTTTATTACAAGTTAGTAAAAATTTGTTAGTTGGTTTGATCACTATATAAAGTGTATCATGTATCCATTGTAATGAAGATCTTATCATTTAAATCAATATTAGAGGATCCTTTCATCTCTTAATTTATTTTTCTCTTCTCATGGGCCCAACTATGCTACTCAACATGGTACTACGAGTCAATCGATTTGGACCACCCATTATTTATATGTGTTTTAAGCCAATAGTGTTTGGCACAATGAGGTGTATTAAAAAAATCAAGTCTCACATATTGATATTTCAGGTTATCCATTATTTGTTTCACACACCAAGGTTAATATTATTGGGCGTGAGGGGTGTATTAAGAAAAACTCAAGTCCCACATTGGTTAAAGATAAAGCCCAAAAAGAGTTTATATTTAGTTACACCCCTCACTTTACAAGTCAGCTTTGTAAGGACAGATATGTCAAACTCTAGTTTAGGAATGGCAAATGAGCATGTTTGTTCCGTTTAGACCCGCCTTGTAAGTTGGATCGGGCATAATTGAGGGTGCGGACTTAAAATCTCGGTCTCCCTCACACTAAAGGTGAGGGCGGGACGAGCCTACTGACTTTATATTTTTTAAGCTTAAAAATACAAAAAAATTATGTTAATGCACGTGCCCACAAAAGCCCACATAAAAAACGAGGTGAGGTGTAGCTGACACATTAGAGAGTCAGGGCCTAAACCCTTTCCATGTCCCGCACTAAAGTGCTGGTAAAACGAGCATGCCCAACGGACCGAACTCATTTTGCACCCATATTCTAATTATATGGAATAAATCGAAAAAATTCAAATCTCGCATTGATTAAAAATAAGTCCCACAAAGTTTATATAGAGTGAGACACCTTACCTTACAAGTCAGTTTTGTAAGTTATGTCAAACTTTAAATATAATCATGATATTAGAGTCTACTTTAAGACCTGTTGGACTACCTGTTATCTGATTTTCACTATAAACTCACCCTCTATTTATTTTCACGCCCCAAATGTCCAATCTAGACGTGAGATAGGCTCTGTTTGGTAAAACTAGCTGGTAGCTGATAGCTGGTGACTGGTAGCTGGTAGCTGGTGACTGATAGTTGGTAGCTGGTGACTGATAGCTGATAAGGTAATTTGAGTGTTTGATAAATTAGATGTTATATTAAGCTGATAAATACAAAATGACACAAAAGGACATTCTTATTAAGAAATTTGTGATTTATTTATCTTATTATATTATTATTATTAAATTAATTTATATTTGATAAAAATAAATATATTAATACAAACTTACAAAGCAATTTTAATATATGTAAAAAATTTAAAAAAAATCAAAATATTTTAAATTTTTATATAAATATATAAATAAATTTAACGAAATACATGAAATTTGAATTCAGTTAAATTAATCAAAAGTAATGATAAAAATAAGTTTATTATTTAATATTATACCATTAAAATATAACAAAAATTTTAATTTTCTTCATCTTGGTTAATCTCATTGATTCTTCGATTACATTTCACTAACTTGAGAATTATCAACACTATTTCAAAATTTATTGTATACTTTAGATGTTATTAAAAATATTAAAGATTAAAAAAAACATTAAACATTGAATCATAATATATATCAATGGGTAAAAATAGATTTTTGTTAAAATAATATGGGTATAAATGGAAGGAAAAGTCACAAGCTAAAAGCTATAAGCTCAAAAGCTACTTCAAATAGCTTTTCAAAAAAAAAAAAGACAAAAGCTAGTAAAAAAGCTAAAAGTTAAAAACTAAAAACAGTTACAAATAGAGCTTTTTTATTTATATGAGCTGAAAAGCTAAAAGCTAAAAGCTCTTTTTATGGTCTTACCAAACAGACTCATAGTGTGATAAAAATTTCACACAAAATAATATATGATCTGAACATTAGTTTATAAGTTGGGTCAATCCTCACATTATAGATCAACTTTATAAAATTGAGATCAACCATGTTTCTTTAACGATAAGTTATCTCGTCAAAGTTTTATTCAATCTATTACAATATAAAAATATAAAAATGTTGATTTTGAAAATAAAAATTGAACAAATATAATATGTTATAAATTATATGTTTAAATACTATTTTAATTAATATATCAAAAACATTATAAATTTCTTTAACAGCTTTTTAAAGTTTTATAAATATAATAGAATGATATTTTAAAATAAATAACTTTTTATTCTATTTAAAGATAAAAAAACTAAAATGAAGAAAATTTACCAAGAGTATTTGAATAGTCAAATAAAACAAAAATTAGAAATAAATGAATTTTAACTTTTCTACAAATTTTCAATTAAATGTCACGAAATTGAATTCAAAATATGCACCGATACCACTTGAGGTTAACCAATGAATGATCAAAAGGTTTTGAATTGGTGGTACTTTTATTAATGATATTTTCTGTAGTAGGTTACACGTTATGTAGCTGTAAACCCAAATTTAAGGACTGTTGCATATCAATTATTAATGCCAACCGTATTAATATTAACCTATTAGTCAAAAAAGAAAGAGAAAACAAAAGAAAAAAAAGATACATTTTTTAAGAGCCTTAGGTCAAGTTTGGTAGGAAGTACTAGTTCTAGTATACAAACGTGTATTACTATGCTTTTCTCTAACTAAGGGTTAGAATCAAAATCTTTTATTAGATTTATTAAATGCTTCTATTTAGGATGTTACTTACAAAAATGGATTATTTTTTTAACTTAGGAATTAAGTGTGGGAAAAAGTTTTGAATACAATTAGAATTAGAACAAAATTTCTTTTTTGGACCAAACAAGTACTACAAATTTAGATGTTTGGTTATTGTCATTAGTAAATAGAAGGAAAATGCTCAATTGAAGGTTTTATGCATTGCATATGGTCCACTAAAGCCTTTTTAAGTCTCTCTCCTATATAAGTGATTTCTTTAAGCAAGTACTAACCTCCATTGAGGTCATTGTCTATGTACAATGGAGTGAACAATTAAAGTAAGGCAACTAGATATTTAATTTCTTCTTTTTCATTCATTACTTGTAAGATACTTCCTACTTAAATATAAAACTTTAGACTAATTACTACCATAAATTATATATTATTTTAGTAAAATAATATATTTAATTTGTCAATTCACACATTTAGTTCTAATTGGCCAATCACATTTTATATGTCATTTTTTATTTTATTAAATCAAATTAAAAATATTTAAAAACCTAATTAAAACAAATAAAACTAGCTTCTTTCTTACTAAATTCAAAAATACAATTTTGTTTATCATTTGCTACATCACTCCCTTCATCAATTTCAAATGGATGAAGCCTCTTGATTATTATCCAAGTCTCACATGGTCTTTAATATCATCGTTGATTCTCGACACCAGAATCTAGATAAGATTATCAAGTTTGTTCGATGAAAGTCTCTCTTTTTTCATGTTGTCGTCTTTCTTGAAAGGAATGTGCAAAACCACATTTGATTTTTCTTCTTTTTCATATAATAACAAAATTATCGGGACAAAATCTTATTACAATGACTACAAAACTTATCTTCAAATATGCATGAAATTTTTGAATTGAAATCTCATAATTATACGAAAGGTTGTGGAACATGTATAACTTCAACTAGTACAAATTTGAAATCTCAAGTAAAATACTATTGGAACTTTGAAACTTTACCCAGCTTCAGGCTTTAAATCTTTCATATAATAATTTCTTTTGTTGATTCCACCTTCATAGAGTCAATTGAATAGTCACAAGTACATATGAATATTCATTATTTCCTTGTTTTCTTTTACTTCCTTTTATGAATCAAAAATCTTCTTATATAACATATAAAATAAATTGTATTATTAAAGTTGAACAACAATTGTTTGCAAAAAGGATAAGATTCATATCTAGTTAAAAAAGTGGGGATAGAAAGGCATACTATGTGATGATGCTTATGAGAAATGAAAACAAATAAAGGTCAATGTTCCAGCGAAATTTTCAATAGATTTGCTTAGACAAATTAATTTAAGGTTTATTAAAACTTTAAATATTTTAATTTAATTTAATAAGTATAATAAAAAAAATAACATGTAAAATGTGATTGATAACGGGCACTATTCACATTAGCTAACAAAAGTCACATATTAAAAAATAACACATCAACACGTTGAGTATGTTGAAGGTAACTAACAATGTGTTAGAAGAGTTTAAAGAATGACAGAAGTTGGATTTACATTAATTGAATCGGTTGGCACTAATAAGTCAAGGAAAAGAAATGGATTTTAAAGTAGTTGATAATGGGATTATGAGGTTTCGGGATAAGATTTCTGTGCCAGATATATTAGTGTAGCGGAGAAAAATTGATACCAAAGCCATTAGATTGACTTGACTCATTATTTTAGTGAAAATCGCCGTCGCGCTTTATTGTTTCTAAAGGAATTGGGAAAAGAACGAAGTAAAACTCAAAGAAGTTTTTAAATCAAAACTAATTAAACAAAGCATAGATCTTAGGTACGGGGGTTGATTATGCAAGAGGAAGGTGTTAGCATAATCTGTGTAAAAGAAATTGTGTGCAAAATAAAGTTTGTTTTTTTTATTTTTAAATTATGCTCGGTAAGACTTAACATCTTGTGCCTACATACCTCCTAAGTACAATGAAAAATTCAGAGCATTTGCAGTTCCACTAAAAAGGGAAACACAAGTTAGTTTAAAATTGAGTAGACACTTTATCATCATAGGAGAGAAAACTCAGCTAATCATTCTTGAACATGAGAACAAATGGATTCTTTGAATCACAAATGAAAGAAGGGCTCCAACTTGGATAAATTAACAAGTATGCCACTAACTCTTTCAAGTGGAAAAAAATCAATCATTTCAATCAGTATCAAGATAGTAAGGGATTACATCTCCACCATAATGATCTTTCATGTCTAAACTTTAAAAGGGATCTTTAGAAGAAAAGTCACCATGGGTAAAAGTTTCAAAAGAAAGTTTTATCAAACGAGAGTTTAAAAGTTTGCAAACATAAGAAGATTTTGAAAGAGAGGGAGAAGTTTTGAAAATTTGAGAAAGGGGAGGAGATGAACGGACTATCCTAAAGCATAAAGTAAAAGTTAAGGTAAATAAAGATCTAACCAAGAAGAAGCCAACACTTGACATAAAGAAGTCAATGTAGAATTCTCATCCTTTGAATTAACCAACCAAGCAAGCATAATACCAAGTACCAGATAAAATAAACCTCAGATGAATTATGAATCAAGCAAAGTCTTTGTTATCTCAACTCTTCAATGAACCACATGAACTTTCTTGAGTTCAACATAACATCTTCATATGAATAATTTGCAAACCAAAGCCTTAGAAATGAACCACAAGAACTTAAGACAACAATTGGCCAGAGTAACAGCTGTATAGAGAAGAATTCTCAATTACAATGCCTTGGAGTAAACCCCAAAGACTTCAGACAAAGTATGAAATTCAAGATAACCTGCACACAAAGAAAATCAAACCAATGCCTTGGATTAAACTCCAAGAACTCCAGAATATCAGCAGAATAAAGTCAAAGTACAAGATCTTAGTCCAATAGTTCATCCTCCTAGCATAGGGTATAGTAATCAAAGTCCAAGTCCTCATTAAGTTTTTTATAGTTTAGCCTTTTATTAATATTTTAAGGACAAAATAAAAGTCCAAATGGACAAAGGAAAAATACAAGAAAAAGTAAATATGAGAATGGATGCTAAAGATGTAAAATAAAGCATAAAAATAAAGCAAAGCAACGGAGGAAACAAAAAGTAAAAATTAGAAGTTAGTGATTAGAAGTTGATTATTGAAGTGAATGATCAATAATTGTTGAATAATGAACTTAGGTAAAGTTAATGAAAACTCATTAGAGGAATGATAATATCAAAGCCACCTAGCAACAAGTTTCATAGGAATTGAACCAATTGTTAAATAATCAACCATCCTTGGGCTTTCAAACATAGGTTTGGGCCACGAATGATCATTTTACGACATGGGACAAATTTAGCGCTATGTTAAGCAATCGCCAGGTAACTTATATAGAAGTCACCCTACAGCAAGGCCGACCGATAACAATTTATGTGTTTAATAACAAGTTAGAGAAATGATATATGAGATCATTCTCTTACAACTTGAAACACATGTAAAATAACAAACAAAAACAACATCAACCATAGAGTTTGGAGGGCTGAATTACTACTTTTTATCTTGTAAACTATATTTGCAAAGGTTAATTTTTCATTATCTTAATTTCTTTGAAATTAGGGGCAAACGTACCCATAGTGAGGCCAATTAGGGAATTGCCTAAACAAATTCTTATCTCTCTCTCTCTCTCTCTCTCTCTCTCTCTCTCTCTCTCTCTCTCTCTCTCTCTCTCTCTCTCTCTCTCTCTCTCTCTCTCTCTCTCTTTCTCTCTTATATTTACGTGTAAATTATTAAACAGTTGGTTTTTTGATTGATACATAGAGATTATTTCTTTGTCTAATACTTCAAACAATTTTGTTGAGTTGATCACAATCTATGTGATTGTAATTGGTTTCTCATATCAACAAAATTCAAAGAAAAACATGGTTTGAATCGATTGCACATAAAGTGTTTGACAAATTGCTTGAGTCAATTTTTGTGTATTATTTGATTAGAAATAGGTTACTACTGTGTGATTTATATTCAAACGCAAATTGTTAAAAATATATTGGTTGTCTTTCTCATCTTACGTACTCGTTCTATCGGTTAACGCATATTCGATCTTTTCGTTAATAGTTTGTGATAAACGATAATCGATTCAAGATTGTTTCTACACTCCATAGATAAATCATTTTTAAAATATAATTTTATTAAGAAACTTTAATTTGCGATCTATTCACCCCTCTCTAGATCGTAGTCTATCGTCTAACATGATAGACACAATTGCTCTAAAATACAATAGTGTATGTTTGATTTCAAAAATTTGAACGTAGAATTATTAAAAAGTAGTTTCTAGAAGTGTAGCGTTATTTTAAATGAGTGGAATTTCAATCATTGAACTAAAACGAGTATGATAGATGTGTTTGGTCCAATCAAAAAATATGATAATGCACTTTTGAAAACATCATAAGCATTTATATTATTCATAAAAGGGACACACCCATATTTTTTAAATTAAAATCATCTTGTTTAATACAAAACAAAAGGTTTTTTTGTGACTTTTCTTTTAACTATTGTCGCGGTCTCAATTGTCGTTAATTCTCACAACAATGAGATCTACCTATAGACTATACAATGTTAACCATCAACAACGATTATCTCCACAGAACTTGACACATATCCTCTTCAGTGGTGATTGACTTCAATATTCTAGTTTGCTTCCACGCATCTTCAATGTTTAAACGACTCAAATCACCCATCACACTGATAACTGCCTTTGAACCCCATAAACGCCTCTGTCGAGAGTCTCTGGTCAACTCATATAGTGTCGTCAAAACATCACTAGTTTGGCTAAATCGTGGACTAAAAACACACTAAGTCCCCAATATCTAATGATTTGTGCAAATTTTTTCGAAATTCTAGACATGTTTTGAGGAGAGAGTGATCTTAATCTTGTGGATTTGTTCCCGAGACTCTTTCAAATCAAGTCTAGTAAATTTAGTCGAACCATCTTGGTTAACGTGACTAGTGTATCCAAGATTGGTCACTTCATGCTTAGTTATTTTCATATGTGTTTATTATGATTCTCTATCGAATCTTTCAGCTAAAATTTTCACACTAATAACATTCCATCCAATTTCATTACTCACCTTCCTTTTTTTTCTATTGAATTGGGACGGAATAACATTTTTTATTACATTCCATCTTAAAATATCTAAATAATAAAATGAAATATTTATCATACTCCATTATTCTATTTCACTCGACTCATGTGATTTTGATATATCAAAACATAGCCTTAATAAGGTCGAAGTGAGTTTAGGATGAGAGTTTGACACCTCTATTAGGAAAATCCTAAAGTCCCACATTAATTGGAGATAGAATATTTAAAAAGTTTATATAGAGTGGCACTCCTCACCTTACCAATCGATTTTGTAAGGATGAGTTAGGTCAAACTCTAATAAGATATCAAAGTACATCGATCAGACCATGGGCCGCCCACCGTTAATATTCACACACCAAGTCCAAAAAAAATGCTGAACGTGAGAGACTGTATTAGTAAGATCCTAAAGTCTCACATTAATTAGAGATAGAGCAATGATATTTTTTATATAGAGTGACACTCATTACCTTATCAACTAATTTTGTAAGGATAAGTTAAGTCAAACTCTAATAACTTTATTGTTAAAATAAAACAAAACAGTAAAATTAAAATCGCCCCGATCTTATTGGTTTAGATTATTTGCATTTGAGATGTGAAATATTACTCACCAATCTTATTCCATTATGATATGAGCAGCACACAAGTGTGAAACCTTTCACCTCCACAAACTCAATGCCGCCACCTCACCAATTTTTCTCCTCACTCTTCCACCTTCACTTCGTCCGTTTGAACCAGTCACCGCAACCAGCTTGAAAAAAATGAGATTTCAACAACAACAATCTCACCGATCGTATCCTGCGAAATTGAACCAATCGCATTGTTGCTTTGCCATCACATTCATTACTAATGGTAAGTTATGGTAATTTAATTACTATCGTTTTTTATCTTCATCAAATAAATTAATATCAATTCTTTTTTTTGCCACCTTCAATTGAATAATGTATAATGGTTTTAAATTAGAGTAGTACAACTAGAAATAATTAAATTTACATTTAACAGTCAAAATAATATTTATTTATTTTAAAATCAAGTTCCTATAAATACAAATAATATTTTATGTTCTAACCAAATTAGGATATTGACGGTGAAAAAATAATTTCTATGAAAAGATTTTTATGAAAAGTTTTTTATCATTATTATTATGCAGCACATGTTTTATATAATATGATATCAATTAGATTAAAAGTTTCAATTTCAATTTTGGGAATTTGGTCAAAATCTAAACCTCATCCTCGTTAACATCTCACAGAAATTCTGAATTTCTACACGGTTTGTGATAGAAATCACAATAAAGATGAGAAAAAGATGGTCTTTTTACATGGATTTTCTACCAGTTATTGTGATTATAAGCTTTGAATGTGTTGACATGGCTTTACTCGCTTTATTCAAAGCAGCAACACTTCAAGGGATGAACAATCATGTCTTTATTGCCTATGCTTATGTTGTTGGTACTTGTGTTCTCTTACCTGTCACTCTTTTCACCAGAAGGTTCAATGAAATTAATATGTCACTGTGATTTCGTCAATTTGACTGTCATTTGAAACACACACTTGTCTCATATTTCATTTGACTAATTACTTCATGTGTTTTCTTCTCATGTCCTTTTGCAGAGCAAGAGTGGTTCCTCCACTTACTTTCTCCATAATATGGAAAAGTATGCTTCTTGGAGCATTAGGGTAATGTCAAACTGACCTTATACTTCACTACAATATTTGATTATAATGTTGTTGTGATATGAATCGATATTTACTGCAATATTTTTGGAGACATTGTGTAGGTTAATTACTGTTCAACTATGACAAAATAATTAGTGATCCTATATAACCACGTTTTAACAGTGATAAAATTTTTATAAGACCCTATTTAAATACAGTTTAACCGTGACAGATTTTAGGTCCTGTGCGGTAGCCCGTATTGCACGGCGGCCTCAGAAACGACCATGATAATTATGAATACATATCAATTGATAATTATGAATTTTAGTTTACTAGTAATTTTTTCTCCGGTTGGCATAATCTTTTATCTTTTGGTGAAATTTTACTTACCTTTGAGTTGATTTTCAGATTAACAAGATTCCTTTCTTTTTTGAAAACTGAAGGGTTAAGTTAAGGCCAAAAAGTATTATTAGTTTTGGTTAAAGTGGTCTGATTAATTTTATGCTTGTGATGACTTGTGTTTGATGTTTTGGAATTGTATGGTGCTGTTATGCAGAAGTGGATCTCAAATTCTGGGTTATATTGGTATTAATTATAGTTCTCCAACACTTTCTTCAGCAATTGCTAATCTGGTACCTGCTTTCACTTTCATGCTGGCTGTCACTTTCAGGTTTGATCATTAATATATTAAAATTTTTCAGATTCTTACTTTGTCTATTGCCCACTTATTTTGTTTCCTCTTATCATTTTGCAATTAAGGATGGAAAAGTTAGCTTTGAAGAGTAGAAGTAGTAATGCTAAAGTAGTGGGAAGCATAATATCAATAGCAGGTGCTTTTGTATTGACTTTTTACAAAGGAAAATCCATCTTGAATTCCTCACCACTTCATCAACCAATTGGCTTTCTCAACTCAGTGGATTCAAGTTGGGCCATTGCTGGCATTATTCTAACAGTTGACTACTTTCTGCTTTCACTATGGTATATATTACAGGTAGGATTTTGCAAAATGAGAGATCAATAATTGACTACTATTTGTCCGTGAAGCCTTTACACAAACATAAACACCAGACACCACACTAACATGTAAATATATCGATAATGGTTTGAAAGAAATGGAAGTGATTGACTGCAACTACACGTGTCATTGAAAGACACCAACACATGTCAGACACCAAATATGTTTTTAATATGAAGTGTTGGTTATTTATTAGAATGTGTGACAATTGACTTTTTAAATTTTCTCATTGGCCTAAACACATGTTGTTAGTATTACTCTTCTCTAAATTATGCTTACTCGTTTTTCTGAAAATGCATTTCCTTTACAAAGAAATATTTCTTCATTTCTTGTTATTTAATGAGAGCTTCAAATATTTAGCTTTAACAAGTTTCCGTTCCTATATCTATTTGACAGGTACATATCTTGAAAGAGTTCCCAGATGAACTAACTTTAGTCTTGTTATATTCAACAACTGCAACCATCATATCAATAGTTGTAGCTTTGTTATCAGTTCCAAATGCAAGTGCTTGGAAAATAGGACTAAATCTCTCACTCATCTCCATTGTTTCTTCTGTAAGATACACTGCAAACTACTGCTACACTTTGACCAAAAATTTGATTTGTGTTATTTTGACACCCATATTTGATATCAACTTAGATCATAACTAAAAAAAATTTACTCCTCTCAAGCTTGTGCAGTTTATCGATGACATTTTTTTTCCCAGGGAATATTTGGAAAGTTAGTAGGCAATCTAATTTACGCCTGGTCAGTTCACTTAAAGGGGGCTGTCTATGTAACATCATTCATGCCACTCCAAATTGCTATTTCTGTTATCTTGGGAGTTATATTCCTTGGTGATACACTTCATATTGGAAGGTATGGTCATTTCTCTATTCTTTCTTAAAACATGGGGAACAAATATATTAGGTTCCCACCAAATAGGATTGTTCATGGTTCGGTTTAAGAAGAATTATCAAATCAAACTTAAATGAACTATTACTCAATTGGTATAAGGTTTATGTACTAGTTCTGAGGTTCTGAACCTAACCGAACCAAAAATACATTTCAAAAAACCGGAACTGATTTTTTGTGAAACTGTACCAAATTGTTTTATTAACTGATAATTAACACTTTTGAAACCAAATAAAAAACCAAACCAAAAAGAATATTAAGACTGTTTTAGAAAACCAAACTGCACTGAAAATAACTGAATTGTGATGGATATTTCATGAACTAAACCAAAATCACATTTCTGTTTTATTCTGCATGATTTTGTTTGGTTTTTCAGTTCAGCTTTTGGTTTTTCTGCTAAGCCGTACTACTAGGGGAAGAAGCATGGGAAAATAGATTTACAGTCATATATTTACTACCAGAGACTGTTCATAGCATAAATGCTTATCATACGGTTGTTGAAGTGCTCGTTTGTGTAATTTCTTTTGCATTTTGCAGTATAATTGGAGCCATAATCATCTCAATTGGCCTTTATGGTGTATTATGGGGCAAAGCAACAGAAGAGATAGAGGAAGATGTTGATAGTCTGCAGTCACCATCTACATCTACTGAGAATGCACCTCTGTTGCTAAATTATGGAACTCAAACTTTTGAAAAGAAAATAGATGGAAATGTATAAAAACATGATTATTAAATCAGAGATTCAATTAAACACTAGAATTCTTATTAGTCTAGTCATGAATCAAATTTTTCTATGAATAGCAAGATTTGTGCACAATAAAATATGACATTTTAAGTAAAAACTAGTTTTGGTCCTAAAGTCTCTTTATAAGCTTGTTGCCAAAGTAATTGTAATTAGGTTGTCTCAGGTTATGGACAATCTCATCTCTTCAAATTAATCGAATTTTTTTAAGGGTAGATTGTTAGTGGATAGGTTGGTGGATTTTGAAAAACTGAAAAAGCTTTTCTCATTTTAAAGGTGGATTTTGAAAAACGCATGTTTCAGTTAGTTAGAGCTTTACTGATTATATACTTGTCAAGTTTGGTTTTAATGTTATGTTAAGATCTTGGATCTGTGCCCGTGTCTTTTTTGGCAGTCTCGCATTTTTGTTCAACGGTTGTCTGATCCAAAAAATTAGCGTCTATAGGGGGTTGAAACAAGGTCACCCCTTGACTCCTTTCCTTTTTCCTGCTTGTGGTTGAAGGGTTGAATGATTTTTTTACTAGAGTTGTGGACTTCGATCTTTTCTCTAGGTTTAGAGTTGGCTCCTTAGATTTGCGAGTCTCCCATCTCCAATATACAGATGATACCGTCATCTTGACAAATGCTTTGTTTGATAATTTTTGGTCGATTAACTATATTCTTTGGGGTCTTTTGAGCTGACTTTGGAACTTCGTTTTAATATTGAAAAGAGTAGTCTTATAGGGGTTAATGTGGATCCTGTGGAGGGTGAGAGGTTCTAGGATCCTGTGGAGGGAGAGAAGTGGAACTGATATTTGTAGTTTTGAAAAAAATTAAACGTAAAAAAACATATGAATTCTTTACTTTCTCTTTAATCAAGATTATAAGAATAAAATAACCCTCTCACCCTAAAATAGGATTTGCAATATGCAATGATGAGAGATTAGTATGTTATTTATAATAAACCTAATATACTAAACTCATGAACTATTTTACAAATATCCATTACAAGCTAACTTAAACAATTTGACATAACAAATAGACCCAATTAGCCATGCTAACAAACCTAACATTTTCGGAAATTGCATGCTTGAACATACTTCGACTACAACATACGCTAGAATTCGATCCAATATCTCACATTTGCATTAAACATCCACCCGTGGAAGTTGTCGTTAAATTTGTCTCTTGGACTACTGGAAGTTTGAATTTCGAATTCAAAATGTTATTTCATCAAATGGATCAAGACTCGAATCGTGAACGGAATCACTTTTCTTATAAGTATTTTAAGCACTCTCAGATACGCTTAAGGTATTTTAATTTGGTTTTTGCTTGAAATTTAGAGCTTTCATATTTTTTTTGGCTTTATACCAGCGGTTTAGTCCGGTTCGGGGGCGAGTTCTGGCATCAAGTGGTTCCATCCCCCTCCCGATCGCAGTTGCGGGGGATCGAACCGTGGTTTTCCCTACCAAGCCCAGCGTCAATCACCACTGGACCAACTAACGATTGGTTTAGAGCTTTCATTTTTGTGTAATATACTTGCATTATTTTTTATTGACTAGTCTTAAATGATCATAATTCACTTTCATTACTCATTGCTTAGATTCTCAACTTAACTCCGGATTCATGGAAGATTGATTCCCTTATTTACACCGTCTGAAGTTCCTGAAAATAGAAACACATGAATTTTCATCTCTACCTGATGGAACAAAAGATTTTTTGCTTCAAAACGCACCTCACCAAAGAAAGTCATTTTCCAATGTAAATGTGCATTCAACTTTTAAATACAATTGTTTAATTTAGCTCTTCTTTTTTTTTGTTTCCCTTACTCTCTCTTGTTATAACTTATAGTATAAGCGAATTAATTACCAGTTGTTTTTGCATTCAATAATATTTGATGACACAAAAAATATATCTAATCAAACCAATTCAACAAATATAGACAATTGAGGAAAAGTAAAATTTTAGTTTAAAAGAATGGTAGTTGACAACATGGACTGTGTGAATTATTTTTCAAAGTAGAGGAATCAATTTCCCTCTAATCTTAAATGATTCCAAACACACAACATTGTCCTTTTGTTTTAATCCTTTCCAGCTCCATTTGTTCAAACTGAACTACCTTGGACAATTTTTCCTTGAACCATATATACCTCAATTTGCAATTCTATGCTTTCAGGCAACATGAGTTAATAGACAAAACACTTATTTTTTCCTATAAATTCATAACAACTTTCATAAGTAATAAAGTAGACAAAAAGTATTCAAAGAACACAATTATAAGTTCTCTTTACTGTTAATTTTGTGTAAGATTTAAAAATAAATCATCTCGTTGCAACAATGCATTGAAAAGAAGAACATAATCACTACCTTCAAGGATTATGTTTCTTGCATCCAGAGGATCACTGTGAAAAACTCTATGACTTTTAACCTTTCCATAAGTCATGCATTTCACTGAGTCAACTAATTTTGTACTTCGGTAGCATCTTTGGGAGCCAAATAAAATAAAATATTAAATAAAACAAATGAATGTGGATTATGTTAAGGAACATATACATCTTGAAAAGTATAAAACATACAAAAGTTAATGTGTGCCCCAAAAACATAAGTTAATAAATTATTTGTAGAAATATTCTCTTAGAATGTGTGCATTTAATTTTTTAAAATTTTAAATATGATTTTATTACACTTCTTTTTTATTTTTCCTTCTAATTATAATATCATTAACATGTTAGTTGTTAATTCGTTTGAAAAAACAACAATCTCCTATTATGGTAGGATCATGTAGCGTAACATAATCACTACAACACATAGGTGTACGGTCCAAATTCAACATAGAAGGATCAAACACATGACACAAATGTTGAAATGTACAAATCCTCTTGACAAAGAAAATAAAAAATGTTGAAATATATAAATCCTGTTGACAAACAAAATAAAAACCATAATTCAATAAGTTGTAAAGAAAATAAATAAGTTTTAATAATGCTATCTAGCTATGAAAAGATGTCTCTCTTGGAAAAATTGCCTTAGTCACTGCATACACGCATATTTTGATCTCTTGGACATAAAATCCTATGTAGCATCGACAGTGTCTAAATCAGACACCTGCACCCTGCACCGACATTTGTCATTACTTTATTTTTATTCATTTTCTTAAATTGTTACTGGTGTCGGTTTGTCAGTATCTGTATCGGAATTGCTTTATACGTCTCCGATCTTCTTTGGCTAAATCCTTCAAACTAGGTCTATAAAATATAGAGGCAATATATGTTACATGATGCAAAAAAATAGTGAGAATGATATCAATCAAAACTAATAAGGTGTACTGAAAGAAAAATGAATAAAAATAAATAAAATAAAACACAAACTAGACAACAAATATAATAGTTTAAAATCCAAAATAAAAAAAAAATCAACAAGGTATTAAGTATGACTCATGTTATTAAGAGTAGAGAATTCGGGAGTGCAATGGCTTAAGAGGTATTATTGTAAATTGAGCCCCAAATAACCCAAATAGTTTAAGTTGAGATTAGATCAAGTCATGTCTAAAACCCATATAACTTGTAATTTATCCATTTATACTAAGTTATAATAAGAGAGAATAAGGGAAACAAAAACAAAGAAAAAGCTAAATTAAACAATTGTATTTAAAAGTTGAATGCAAATTTACCCTGGGAAAATGACTTTCTTTGCTGACGGTGCATTTTGAAGCAAAAAGTCTTCTCTTCCATTGGGTAGAGATAAAAACTCATGTGTTTCTATTTTCAATAACTTCAAGTTATGTAAATAAGGGAAATCAATCTTCCATGACTTTGGAAATAAGTTGAGAATCTAAACAATGAGAAATGAAGTTGAATTAAGGTCATTTAAGTCAAGTCAATAAAAAAAATGCAAATATATTAAAAAATAATGAAAACAGTAAATTTTAAGCAAACACAAAATTAAAATACCTTAAGAGTGTTTGAAGTGACTGTGAATGATTCCATAAGGGCAAGCTCAAGAAGCCAATTTGATAGAATTGAAGGAAATTTTGCGACTTTTTTAGAAGTTAAACCTATCCTTACATGTTTAATATAAGAGAAATTGGTATTGCTAATGTTATTGTGCCCAGATAGATTTTGAAAAGGATTACCAGTAAAATTAAAGCTACAAAGATTTGGGGTAGATAATTTAAATTTGTAAGACTCGTAACTGAGAGGCAATACTATTGTTAAATTAACAAGCGTGACGCTTGATATAAAGAGGCTGTCTTCAACATTGGTTATATGATTATAAAGTGGGCAATCTTTAATGATCAAAGTATTCAAACTTTGAAATACCGAGAAGGGGTCAGCATAGCCATCATCTGTAGTGCAGAGTAAGGTGAAGAATCCTAAATACAAGTAGGTTAATGCAGGAAATTGAAGAGAATTTGGAAATACTGGTCCTTGTCTACCCCAATGATTAATTTCTTGGCATGCAATAAGTTTAAGAGAGGTTAGAGAATGATATGAAAAGTTAGTGCAAAGTGGAAAGTGTTCGAGACTACAAGGCACGGACATATCTAACCGTTGGATATTGTGTGAAAATAAGTATTTTATGATCCTTTTGAGCAGCTCAGCATCAAAATAGCGGAAGCATTCAAAATTGAGAGCTTGCAGAGAGGATTTACCAGTGCGAAAAGAGAAAAATTGAGAAACGAAAGTAGCAAAACTTTCGATAGATTCAAAGTTTCTGTGATGCAAAGTAACAACGGACATATGTTTCCAGATATTCTTCCATCTTGTGGAGAGGATGGATAATTGAACAGCTCGATAGACTTCCAAATTAGACAAAATTTGAAGCAAAAGACAGTCAGGTAAAGCACTGATTCTGTCTTTACCATGATAACGTCTCCTTGTTTTCATTCTCATGCAACTCAAAAACTGATAAATAAATATAAACCTTTGCCTTTGCAAAAATCTTACTATCACCAACCTTGCAGGCTGACGGAACACCACGGATCGACAGCGGCGCTAGGAATGACGGCTGGAATCTAACGATCAACAGAGAGGCGGAGCTAAGGACGACGGCAGAAACTGGAGCGAGACAAAGGCTTATGCTTTTTGAGATTGATAAGTGTTAAAATAAAAAGCAAACTCAAATATAATTTTAGACCTAATTCACTGTCACTATAAAAGTTCTTTATATTCTCATAAAATTATAATTATAAGTTTAAGAGAGAAATGTATATCATAACTCATTATTTGATACATTATTTATTCTATTAACCACTGTTAACTTGTGTATTTTTTGTTTGTATCTCAAATTCTCAATCACCATGTTCTTGGCATCCTTACTATCATCCACCAATTTTTTGTTTATGTTTTATTTCTATTAAGCTTTATTTCTATTAAGCGTGACAAATTCAAAACCACAAATGTGTCTAAATAATTCATCAACAAACACTTAGTCTCTTGGAATTTTTTTTCAAATACATAATTTGTAGTTTATGAGCCGCTTGACTATGGAAGACCATTAATAAAAGGATAAATATAAACAAAAATAATTTGTCATCATACATTCTAAACAAAATAAAATATTTTTGATTTTTCTTGTGTGGAAAATGAGTAACCTATTCTTTTCCCTCTACTATGATTTAAATAGGAAAAAAAATGATTTTTTAACTATTCAATAATAAAAAATTGAAAAAAAAAATTTATTTAAATTATTTTATTATTTTATTGAAAAGTGTCCACTAAAACCATAACTGTATACTCCATATCTACTTTCTACCAGGTATTTTAAAAACCATACAAATGGGGAATAATTAGTATAATGGATAATGTATTACTATTTACATAGTCATTCATTTTTAAATACTATTCTTAAATTTTTATAGGAATGCCAATTTTATTTTATTACTAATAAAGTAACAAGAGGTTGATAGTAGTGTTTTTTTTTAATAATTTTTACGTATGTGTATAAAATAAATAAATAAATAAAAGAGTAATCAAACAAATATTTATATGTAAACACAAAGCGCATATGAGGTTTATGATATGTAAAAAAAAAATGAAAAATTACAAAATATTATTTCAACAGTTTTAATAAAAGGAAGTACTTATTTGATTGAAAGTAGATATAGAATTATAATAGAGTTTAAAATTTACAATCACTTTATATTTCAGACGTATATAATATTCATTCTCATATTATCTTAATGACTTCAATAATCATATTTAAAATATGAGAAATGGAGAAAAATAAATTATTTTACAAGATATATTGATGCTATCATTGTTCTAGGTGGTGGTGTGGATGACTTGCATACATGACTCTAAAATTCATATTTATTATATGAGAGTGGATGAAAATGAGAACTAATCAATTGTGTATGATTAAATTAATATTTATTTTTAAAGCATTAACTGTATTTGATAATTTATTTAATTAAAATTTTGAAATATTTAAAATTTTAATTAAAATTAAAATTTAGAATGTTAGATTAAATTCAAAATTAAATTATCAATCAAGAGTGTGCAAAGTTTACATCTAAGATATTTAACTTACTTCATGATTGGATTTCTTGATACAAAAACATCACTTACTTCATGATTAGATTTCATGATACAAAACTACAGACTGATGCGACAATGTAACTTATGTGTAATTATTACTATTTTAAGAGAATATGGTTTCAAGATTATTATGCGAGTTGTTTGATAAACAAAAAACCAATAAAATGTAAAAGATGGAAATATCTGAGCTAGAGAGTTGTTGAAGTTAGATTGCAATAGCTATACTTGTCTTGTTAAAAGTACAAATGTGTGACAACTTCTTGTGGTTAAGGGTTGTCAAAGGCTTTAAGGTTGGTTGTGAGGTTGAAATCTAGCTCACACAAGGGTGAGAAGCCCTGTCTGCGTGTATTTTAGTATTAGCGTTTGGTTTTTTTCTCTATCGCGATATTGAGGTATTTATAGCAACACATGGCTTGGATCCAAGACCTCTTAGGATATACCAATACCTCTGGGGATGAGTAGTTGATTCCCCAAAATTCAGGGAGCGTAGTTGATTTTGCTGACTCCTTTTATATCGTTGTTGACTAAATATACTTTATCCACACGATCACGCGTTATGGCCAATGACATGAAGGATTCATACACCCTATCCAAAAGAGGGGCACTTAAACCAAAAAGGGGTGATCTAAAAGGAATGATAGGAAAAGTGTATGCTTCCTCCATGCCCCCAAGGTCCTTTCCAATTACACCACTTCAATATTTTAGTTATCAATTCATATCAACGCCTATTGCTCAAAAACATTTCCCATGTCTGAAATAACGCCGTGATAATTTCATATTGTTTATTCAATCATCTACCAACCTAATAAACAATATAATAACATTAAGATTCAACGGTATATGTGAATACCAAATCTAAATTTATCTCTAGAGTTTACCTTTTGATAGATGATTACCTAGGTCTAAACCCAAAGAGCACTTCTTAGGAATGGTCTAAGTTTACATATTGTGTTAGAAATGATCAAGTTAGGTTTAAGAATAATGAATATCTTTGATCTAAACCTAAGAGTGTTTCTCATTATCAAATAGATTTACAACCATTTTACACATGTAATAAATATTAAATGAAAGTGCAAAGATCAAGTATGATTGAATAATTAAAACAGGTATAGTGCCATGATCACAATAATACAAAATAATGTAAGTGAACTATAACTAAACTAAAAAACTAAAAAAATACAAAACCTCGCTCTCACTTGTATTGCAAGTGAACTATAACTAAACTAAAAAAATATAAAAAATCGCTTCTAAAATCTTTATCGTTGGCCTTATTTATAGAACTCTAAATATGTGTTCATTCACAAAGTGAAGGATAACTCGCTTAGTGAATTAAGCTTTTCTGCTTTCTTCACGCAAAGTAATGTTTGACCCTGCCTTTGAACCACCTTTAATTTGTTAGGTGGGATGAGATTCGCCTAGTGAATTTGCTTTGGTTTGCAAGCCAATATTTTTTCTTGGATTCGTTGGCCAAGGATAAATTTTCCTAGTTAATTGAGTATGACTTTGAACTTCAAGTTCTTCGGTTCCTTGTTCCATTTGGCTATACTTTTAATCCTTTTTTCTTGACTTTGCATCCATTAAAATGGTTATAACTAAAACTATTTATCATTTATAGGCTAGTCAATAAGAAAAAATAACTTAGAGACTCCCCCCCCCCCCTTAAAAATCATGAAATCATTTAGTCAAGCCCTATCCAATGTGTGTGGTCTAGGCTCGGTCCTGTGCAGGAGCAGTAGGCTCTACAGCACAAGCCCCCAAATTTTGAAGGGCTCCAAAATTTTAAAAAGTCTAAATTTTTACATTAATATTAATAAATATAAAAATTAATAAATTAAAAAAGTGTTATGGTAATAACTCAATATATTAAAAAATGAGATTGATCAAAAGTCAAAATAATTATAATTATATTTTTTTATTAATATATAATTATATTTATGATGTGTTATTTTTAATTATTATAATTATATTTTTCTTATAAAAAATTGGACTACTTTTTTAATTAGAACGAAGCCTCCAGTTTAATTGGACCGACCAAAGTTTGGTCAAGCCCTATCTCAAAGACGACCAAGTGGATATTGAAATACCTGAAGATTTATAAATAACTAGGTTGGAAGCTTGTAAACATAATTTATATGGATGGATTTTTGGCCTATGGATAGTATGCCTTTGACGGTGGTTTCCTTGAAGAACAAGTTAGTGTCGTTGTGGAAGAGTCTCTCTATATGGGATAACTTCCTCAGGGAAATATTTTTACGAGTTTTCTTTCTCTTCACTTGAGGATGTGAGGGTATTCAGGTCTTCCCCTTTGTGGAACTTGGATCTGGGATACCTGAAACTCTTTGATTGGACAAGGGACTTCTACCCTAATTTACAAAATAGTACCTCAACTTAAGTTAGGGATGGACAAATTTCAACCAAACGATTCAAACCGACCGACCTATTATGATTTTGTGCAAATGGTTTGGATTGAATCGGATGTCGGGTTGATTTAGTTGCTTAATTTGGATAGTATAAGGTTGATTCGGTCGAGCTCGGATGATTATTTTGAATCCGTCAAAAATCGAACCTGACCGAACTCAACTAATATTTAATTTATTATTATTTTTATTTTTATTATAATATATTAATCCATTTTAAAAATGAAGTTCAATAATGTTATGATATTTACATTTTATAATCTAATAATGACATTGTTTATTCACAAGAATACAAGAAAATGCAATACAAAATTTTAATTGTTATTTACTTTGTGATAAAAATATGACAATGATCAAATTAATGTCAAATGATGTTGAAAATATTATCACGTAATAATAACTTTTTCAATTATAAAAATATAATCTTATTTTATGCTATTCTAAAATTTTGATAACTTTTTTTTTTAAATTAAAAAATAAATGTTACTGAATTTTATAAGAATTAATTTTTATGGATTTAATTTAATAAATATTAAACGGATTAAATCCACCTGATTTATCAGATAAACTGATCTAACCAGATCCGACAAAATCAAAATTTTATCGGTCAGAATTAGAGTTTTAAAGTGAAACCGCAATTTGCGTCAGATTTAAGTTTTGGACTTGATATCGACCCAAACCAACCGATTGTCCAGCCCCAGCTCAGATTTGAGTGAGATTTCATGTTCTCTCTCAAGTGTATTGAAAGTATCACATTTTATTTTCCATACCAGTCGATGTTGGAACTATAATATGTACATATGATATTACTTCTAAGCCTATGTTTGACAATACCTGTGGACATTTTGTTAGAGTGTTAGTTGAAATAGATCATACTCAAACCTTAAGACACAAGGTGTTTGGTTGAAAATTTTTCAAAGTAGAGGAATCAATTTCCCTCTAATCTTAAATGATTCTAAACACACAACATTTTCCTTTTGTTTTAATCCTTTCCAGCTCCATTTGTTCAAACTGAACTACCTTGGACAATTTTTCCTTGAACCATATACCTCAATTTGCAATTCTATGCTTTCCGGCAACATCAAGTTAATAGACAAAACACTTATTTTTTCCTATAAATTCATAACAACTTTCATAAGTAATAAGTAGACAAAAAGTATTCAAAGAACACAATACTTATAAGTTCTCTTTACTGTTAATTTTGTGTAAGATTTAAAAATAAATCATCTAGTTGCAACAATGCATTGAAAAGAAGAACATAATCTACCTTCAAGGATTATGTTTCTTGCATCCAGAGGATCACTGTGAAAAACTCTATGGCTTTTAACCTTTCCATAACTCATGCATTTCACTGAGTCAACTAATTTTTTGTACTTCAGTAGCATCTTTGGGAGCCAAATAAAATAAAATACTAAACAAAACAAATGAATGTGGATTATGTTAAGGAACATACATCTTGAAAAGTCTAAAACATACAAAAGTTAATGCTTGTCCCAGAAACACAAGTTAATAAATTATTTGTAGAAATATTTTCTTAGAATGTGTACATTTAATTTTTTTTAATTTTATATATGACTTTATTACCCTTTCTTTTTTTTTCTTCTAATTATAGTATCCTTAACATATTAGTTGCTAACTCGTTTGAAAAAACAACAATATCCTATTATGATAGGATCATGCGGCGTAACATAATCACTACAACACATAGGTGTACGGTCCAAATTCAACATGGAAGGATCAAACACATGACACAAATGTTGAAATAGACAAATCCTCTTGACAACAAAATAAAAGATGTTGAAATATATAAATCCTCTTGACAAACAAAATAAAAACCATAATTCAATAAGTTGTAAGGAAAATAAATAAGTTTTAATAATGCTATCTAGCTATGGAAAGATGTCTTTTGGACATAAAATCCTATGTAGCACCGACAGTGTCACCTGCACCCTGCACCGACATTTGTCATTACTTTTAATTTTACTCATTTTCTTAAATTGTTACTGGTGTCGGTTTGTCAGTATCTGTATCGGAATTGCTTTATACGTCTCCGATCTTCTTTGGCTAAATCCTTCAAACTAAATCTGTAAAATATAGAGGCAATATATGTTACAGGATGCAAAAAAATTAGCGAGACTATATCAATCAAAACTAATAAGGTGTACTGAAAGAAAAATGAATAAAAATAAATAAAATAAAACACAAACTAGACAACAAATATAATAGTTTAAAATCCAAAATAAAAATAAAAATAAAAATCAACAAGTATGACTCATATTATTGAGTTATTAAAAGTAGAGAATTCGGGAGTGCAATGGCTTAAGAGGTATTATTGTAAATTGAGCCCCAAATAACCCAAATAGTTTAAGTTGAGATTGGATCAAGTCATGTCTAAAACCCATATAACTTGTAATTTATCCACTTATACTAAGTTATAACAAGAGAGAATAAGGGAAACAAAAACAAAGAAAAAACTAAATTAAATAATTGTATTTAAAAGTTGAATGCACATTTACCCTGGGAAAATGACTTTCTTAGCTGACGGTGCATTTTGAAGCAAAAAGTCTTCTCTTCCATCGGGTAGAGATGAAAACTCATGTGTTTCTATTTTCAATAACTTCAAGTTATGTAAATAAGGGAAATCAATCTTCCATGACTTTGGAAATAAGTTGAGAATCTAAACAATGAGAAATGAAGTTGAATTAAGATCATTTAAGTCAAGTTAATAAAAAAAAATGCAAATATATTAAAAAATAATGAAAGCAGTAAATTTTAAGCAAAAACAAAATTAAAATACCTTAAGAGTCTTTGAAGTGACTGTGAATGATTCCATAAGGGCAAGAAGCCAATTTGATAGAATTGAAGGAAATTTTGCGACTTTGTTAGATATTAAACTAATCCTTACATGTTTAATATAAGAGAAATTGGTATTGCTAATGTTATTGTGCCCAGATAGATTTTGAAAAGGATTACCAGTAAAATTAAAGCTACAAAGATTTGGGGTAGATAATTTAAATTTGTAAGACTTGTAACTGTCAGGCAATACTATTGTTAAATTAACAAGCGTAACGCTTGATATGAAGAGGCTGTCTTCAACATTGGTTATATAATTATAAAGTGGACAATGTTTAATGATCAAAGTATTCAAACTTTGAAATACCGAAAAGGGGTCAGCATAGCCATCATCTGTAGTGCAGAGTAAGGTGAAGAATCCTAAATACAAGTAGGTTAATGCAGGAAATTGAAGAGAATTTGGAAATACTGGTCCTTGTCTACCCCAATGATAAATTTCTTGGCATGCAATAAGTTTAAGAGAGGTTAGAGAATGATATGAAAAGTTGGTGCAAAGTGGAAAGTGTTCGAGACTACAAGGCACGGACATATCTAACAGTTGGATATTGTGTGAAAATAAGTATTTTATAATCCTTTTGAGCAGGTCAGGATCAAAATAGTGGAAGCATTCAAAATTGAGAGCTTGCAGAGAGGATTTACCAGTCCGAAAAGAGAAAAATTGAGAAACGAAAGTAGCAAAACTTTCGATAGATTCAAAGTTTCTGTGATGCAAAGTAACAACGGACATATGTTTCCAGATATTCTTCCATCTTGTGGAGAGGATGGATAATTGAACAGCTCGATAGACTTCCAAATTAGACAAAATTTGAAGCAAAAGACAGTCAGGTAAAGCACTGATTCTGTCTTTACCATGATATCGTCTTCGTCTCCTTGTTTTCATTCTCCAAACTGATAAACCTTTGCCTTTGCAAAAACCTTACGATCACCAACCTTGCAGGCTGACGGAACACCACAGTTTGACGGCGGCGCTAGGGATGACGTCTGGAATCTAACGATCACCGACCTATGGTTAGCAATTTGATGGATAAAAGCAAACAATATAATTTTAGACCTAATTCACTGTCACTATAAAAGTTCTTTATATTCTCGTAAAGTTATAAAAAAAAATAATCGACATATCCAAATATATGGATATATAGTTAATAAATAATATTTATTTGATTTTTGGAGATTAAATAGTATAGTATAAGTAGATTGTATGATAAAATAAAAAATAATGGAGATATGCAAAACAAAATATGACATATGAATATATAGTTAATAAATAATATAGATGAGTAATTTATCTGATTTGGAATAAATTAAATAGTGTAGTATAAGTAAATTGAATGATAAAATAAAAACATTAATTGAAAATATGAATTGTTAAAGTATTAAAATATTTTACATTTTAAAGATACTAGCGGAATACGCGTGCTATCGCACGGGGCCGTTTGGATTTAATATTACGTGGATAAGATCTATCTTATAAAGTTATTCCGTATATTATTTAAACAATACACATTTTAATTGGATGACTATCGGAAAAAAAATTAAACATGTAGTATGTTAAATAAAATATATGAATAAAATATATATACATATATATTGTTTACAATTATAAATTTAACGTGTATGAATTTGGTCATTAAAAATAATGCATATAAGAATTATAATAATTGATAAATAAATAAATAAAATAGATAGTTTTGTTATGGAAAAAAATAATTAAAAACAATAATTGGAAGATACTCTTTTTAATTAAATGCAAATTTACTATCAACATCTTTTACAATTAAACATAATAATTGGAAAATTTTAAAATTAAATTAATGTATTATCTAATTGTAAGATTTTAATTAGTAAACACAATAATTAAAAATATAAATACGTTCACATCTACCCGTGAATCCAGATTAGTTAACAAACCTCAGTTAATTTTTCTATCATAATTGTCTCATGTTCTTTTATAAAAAAACAAATATTTATAAAATTTTATAGCATAAATGATAACATTTTATCATAAAAAACATTAACATTTTTTGATGAATTAATATTTTTATACAATTTACTATATTTAAATAATACTTTTAATTATATTTAGTATATTACTATAATTTTAAAAAGAAAAATAAATGTAATCGTAAATTTTGAATACTAAATTTAAAATTATATTTAAAAAATTAAATACTTAAACATTAAAGTAAAATTTTGAATATCAATTTCAGAATACAAAATATATAAATTTATTATGTATAATTCCTTTTTAAGTTATAAATATAGAAATAAATGATGAATAAAAAGTTATAAATATGGATTAAAAAGGTATGTATAGATTAAAAAAATAAAATAAAAATCTATGTTAAATTAATTCGAAAATAAAAAATTATGAAAATTTCATAATCTACATTTTATTCTCATTTATACAAATGATTGTATAAATAGATAAATTTATTACTTTCATAAAATTATTTGTAACTTTTACCCGTTTATAAAAAAAAATTTATAGCTTATTCAGTTTATAAAATTAACTATATTAATAAATTTTTATCTTTTATTATTATTTTTCATGATTACCATTTATCATATGACCATTATTATTGTAGTTATCATTTGACAACCTTTAAGATTTTAGAAAAATTAAATATTTGAATTCAAAGTCCACTTTTCATCTCCCGTACGACCTTTTCAAATTAGTTACATTGAGCACTAAAAATTTTGTTTTAATAGTTATCCTAAATTGCATTTTTATTGTTAATATTAATTGTATGATGAATAAAATAAATAACTTAAAAATATTAATTCCCCCAATATAACATACTTCAAAAAAAACTAAAACTCAACTTTAATATTGAAATAAAATCAAAAATACATCTTTTCCCATATTGTAAAAGAATGTCGTTTTAAAAAAATTGGATAAACAATATACATTAAAAAATAAAGTAACACTTACTTTTAATTTATGATAAAATAATTTTTTAACTTCTATATTATAAAAAACTTTAGTTTAAAATTTTTATTTAGTTTTAGTATTTTTATAACTTAGAAGATTAAAAAATGTTAAATTTTATAATTTAATATTTGAATGTGGGCACCAACTATAATTTATAAATTGGTTCACTAATTGAGGCCAAACTTTTTAAAATAGATGGTAATGTTTTTAATTTAAACGTGTTTCATATTCTTATTAATTTTCTCATAAAAATCCTCACATTAAAAAAATATATTTTATTTCGAAAAAAGAATCTCTAATTTTAAATTTGTATAAATGATTAAAACAAAACTAATTTGTAGTATTAAGAACCTAAGGACCAATATATGTTATAAAAATATCACATTAAAATAAATAATTAATAAATTGTAATTACAATATTAAATGATATTTTAACCTTTATCATAGATGTTATAATTTAATTGCATTTAAGATCTAAACTATTAAAAATTGAAATTTAAACTTAAAAAACTACATTAAAAATTTGCATTTATTAAATGATAATTTGACCATTATTATATTATTAATTATTTGAATTTGCATTGAAAATTAATTGAATTATTCATCAATATGGTAATTTACATTTATTATTTTTTTAAAAATGCTATATGGAAAAATTTAAATTTCCTCAATAAATGAATAAAATATTTATTGTAGTAATAAGGGATATGTACAAATATCATAAAATGATTGATTTATAAAAATATTTATTGATAACTTATTTCCGTTTATAAAAATAATTATATCAATAATAGACTTTTTCCAATTTAAAAAAATATTTGTAACTTATTTTCGTTTATTAATATAATTGTATCAACAATAGTATTTTCCGTTTTATAAAAATATTTATAACTTATTTCTGTTTATAAAAAAAATTATTATTAAAAATTATTAAAGGATTTTCATTAATTTTTTTAAAAATATTTATTCTTCATACAAAAACATGTTGTGGCTTTTAGTTGATTATTAACAAAGAAATAAATAAAATAATAATAAATGTATATATAAATATATAAATAAAAATAACATTTTCAAATTGAGATCAGGTAAACAAAATCATTACATTAACTCATTATTTAATCATATTTTTTGTATTTATTAAATTTCAACTTATTAATTAATAACTAATTCTTATTTATCATGAATACAATGTTTAAAAAAATAATTGATGAATGATAAAACATAGAAAACCACTAATACGCGCGTATAAAAACATGTTAAATGTGTAAATTTTGGAATACAAAACATATAAATTTATTATGTATATTACTTTTATAAATTTAAAAACAAATGATGAGTAAAAAGTGGCAAATATTGATTAAAAATGTATGTATAGATTATAAAAAAAATACAAAATCCTTTTATGGCATAAATTTATTCAATAATTATATCTTGTAATTATAAATTATTTTATGGCATTTTATGACATAAATTTATTCTATAATTATATCATGTAATTATAAAACAAATTAATTATAATTACTAAAGAAGATTTTATGGATAAATTGTCATAATAGGACTTCTATAATATATATGGAAGAAACTGATTCAAAATAGATGGTAATTTTTTTAATTAAAATGTGTTTTATATTCTTATTAATTTTCTCATAAAAATCTAAAACTTAATAAATTAATTAAATATTAATTTGACAATTATTATTGTAGTTAATATTTAATTGGGTTTAAGATATAAAAAAATTAAAAACTGAAATTAAAACCTAAAAAAATGCATTGAAATGAGTGAGAATTTGAATTTGGATTTAAAAATAAGTTGACTATTCATAAATATGGTAATTTATATTTATTATTGTTGCAAAAATGATATAATATTAATAATTTTATAAAAATTTAATGATATACATTTTTTTCTATTTTAAAGTAAATAATCTTTAATATTTTTATACGTATTTAGAAATAGAGTATGTAATATTACAAATTATAAATTAGTTTTTGCATTTTCACAAAATATTTTTTTTAAAAGTTTAAAATAAATAAAAATTTATATTTAGAGTGATAACATTTTAAAAAATATTTTTAGTTAAGATGTTTTAAGCATATCTACACATACAAAAGAACAAAATAAATAAATCAAAGACTGCTTTTATAAAACAATTATTTATAAGAGTTTCATTCTCACTTTATAGCATTTTAGATTTATTTACATTTTGTCACTTTCTAGAATTTTATTTAAATTTACTTTCCATTTTAATATTTTACATAACTCTAGATTATTAGGATTTTTTTTCACTTTTTAGGATTTGATTTTATTAATTTTAGATTTATATTTTAATAGTACCATTATAAGCATTGTTAGAAAAACACTAAAAAAATATAAATTCAGACGCGTCGTTATGCTTTTCATAAATTTGTTGGTCCAAACCTCATTATCATTATTATCATGCCATGGTACCAGGTAGAAAATAAACATTCTAAGTAATAAAATCATATATTCATCAATCAAATTTCAAACCTTCCAAAAATCAATTTTCTCAATCACAAGCAATCTCTAAATTCATTGTTGATTTAAGCTGTAATATTTCCTTTCCAAAACTTACAAAATTTGATCCCCAAGAGTGAGTTGAATCAAATCTGATCAAATCTTCAAAAACTAAATCAAATCTCAAAACCATCTCTTTATTATTCATTTGCCAATTATGTTAAGGATTGAAATTACAAAAAAAAAAATAGTGGACCAAATACATCAAGCTGAGAGGCTGTTAAGATTTTGATTCCAATCAAACAAAATCATTTCAGAATAAATTAATTAATCAACATTTAGACCTATAAATTTTTTCTATAAAAAGGATTTGGAATTATCAATAGGGAGAGGATAAAATTAATTGAAAGATATACACTCTGAAACAAAATAAACCTTATTCAAACCTCACCATCCCACCTTCAAAGTAACATAAACTTCACAGCCTGTCTCTACAAACATAACCTATTACACTAAACTCATCACGATCCCTTCAAAAACACACTGCATATCGTTTACAACATAATAATTACATTTCTCAACAATATTCATCCTCCATATTTCATAATCCCTACATAATTTCGTCAACACTTGGTGGACATACTTGAAATAGCTTGTGTGTGCTGTTCCTTCAAAAAGTCGTCTGCTTTCTTTAAAGAGTTCCGAAAATGTGCCGAACACAACCATCACCAGCAGAATCGAAACAACCATAATCAACACATTTTTTACTGAAATCATACATATAATTTTCATGTAAATACTTGAGAGTATAACAAAAAATTATGCAGACATGAAAATAATTTGAGAAGCGAAAACAAATTTACAATTTGAAACAAATCAATTGTAAGAAGAATAAAACAAAATCTTACCTTTTGAACTTTATTTGATCCTCTTCTGACTAAGAAGCAGAGAAATTGGGAGTTAGGGTTCAAGAACATGCTCTTAAGACAATAGTGATGGATTCAAATCCTTTGCGTTAAGGTAAGCTTGTTAGAACGAAATGAAAATGTCATAAGAAACTACACGTCTTGAGCGAACTTGCAGCATAGAAATAACCAAATTTCAATACCTCAAACCATGCAATTCAACATATAAATCAGCTACACGTCTTGAGCGAACTTGCAACATAGAAAACATATTGATCAAAATGATATAATTGAGCAGCAGGATTATAAGAAAACATAATAATCTGCAGTATGTCCTAATATGATTTGATAAGAAAATGGCAAAAACTGTTTTGAGAAAAACTACCTTCTCACACTCACTGGATCCTTCAACTATCTTCCAACATGCAAAATCAAACCAAACCAAATTCAACCATACTCACATTCAGTTCAATTTATTCAAAACCATGTCGAGTAAAAACAGGGCATACACATTACCTTAAACCATTCGAAGCAAACTTCAGCCCTGCATCGCTGCCTGTAATTGAATCTACACCGAAAAAACGTAGATGGTCCAAGTCGAGCTTATGAGTCCAAATACACATTCAAACCGGACCTGCACCAGTAAAAAAACTAAATCCGTATCAGCTCGAAAAACCTAAATGAAGAGTACTTTGTGGAGAAAATATATGAAAGCGAAAATGCAAAGCCAAATCATGTCATCCCAACTCTTCGATTCCTTGGTGAATGAGGTCTGGTAATCTTCAATCCCTAACTAACAGAAGTTACAACTTAAAAAGAAGAATGAAAGAGTTATGAGTTTACGTCAACATCAAGATATTCGAGAACAATAGCTAAGTAAACAGGAGCATCGATACCATCATATTGAGCATATCTACCTTTCTTAAAGTAACAACCAATTTTTCCGACGGGAAATTGAAGTCCGGATCTGACGGATCTGGTCATAGCTTTCTTCGTTGGTCCTCCTCCTTTCCTTCCCCTCAGACACGCTTTCTCAAACTTCATACTCTTCCTTCTTCATCTTCCTGTTCTCACAAATAGATTCTGTCATTTTATTGAAAACAAATGAGTCAAAGAAAATACTTGAGAAAGCAACATAAAACAAAAATTAAAACCATTATTGTTCAGATCTGAAAAATTAAACCAACAATAGTGGTTCCAATCATTAAATAAAATGGGGATTTGAGACCCTTCTTTTCAAGCATATCATTTCTTCTATGGAGGAAACAGTCTGAACAAACAAAATATGTGGAAAAAGGAAAATGATGGAGGAAAACGAAATCTGGAGGGATAAGAGAGTGAATGAGGGAAAACATAAAGAGGGAGAAGAAAAAGAGAGACGTGAGAGAGAGAAAGAAAAATTGTTATTAGTGACACTGCATTTGTAATTGTTTGGAATAAATAAAGTTGGGATAATGATAGCAATAATAACTTAGGTAATGACAAAAAATTTGAAAAACGTGTGGGAAGTTGTGTGCATGTCTTTGAATACTGTGTGGAACAGTTTTTCACGCTAATATTTATTGGTCTGCAGAGTAATGAGTGTTTTTTGCCCCAAAACCTTGATTATTTTGTGGGATAATGGATGTAATTAAAATAAATTAAAAAGGTATTAAAAAAGCAACAAAAAATATTATCTCGACATGTCAGCAAATTTTGAATTACAATCAACCATGTTTCAGTATTTAACAAAAAGACTAAGCCGCCCTTAATTTTTATATTAGTTTAAGTTAAACTCAGTTTGGGTAAACTTGGTAATTCCAGGTACTTTAACTTTTATATATTGTTAATAGAGATATTGATGAGTCAGTTGATTTAATTTTTAATTTTTTGATAATGCTAAATTATTAATAATAAAAATAATATTTTATTTTATTATAATTCAAAAGTAATAATTTAGTATATAATTGTATTAAATAAAATTATATAAATAGAATAAAAATTGGATTAAATCTACTATAATATTGTTTGACCCACTGAATATACTGAAATATGGTATATTGGTGCAACATAGTTTATATAACACGATATTTATATATATAGAAATTAGGTTTTTTTTGTTGTAAAAATAAGATTTGGTTCTGAAATTTTGGTACTGGCAACACATACAAACAAAATTGTCTCGTATGATGTTGAAACAGATGTTACAACATCTGGTAACAAACCAGACATATCTGACTCAAATTAGCACAGTAAATTAAACTATAGAATGATAAATAACACAGAGTTGTTAACCCAATTCGGTGCAACATCACCTACTCTGGACAACCAAATCAAGAAGGAAATCCATTATTAGTAGCATCAATTCAAAGCTAAACAATCCCATTTTACAACTTTTCACTTAATCACTACCCATTGCAACTTCTACCTATAAATCGTTATCTAGATACGAGAAACACATCTCACTCCCTAAATCACCTCAGTGATATCTAACAGTCCCAATCCAAGTGACTGTATTGGTTTCAACCAAATATAGAAGATTACACTTCAAATACAATAACTCAAACTCTTGCTTAAAAGCTTCGAGTGAGAAACAATAACTTGACAACTGTCAAGTAACAATCAGTCAACCACATGGTATCCGAAAATACATGGGTGACTTAAAAAACTACACAAGAGACTCTCAAAACCTAAGACTTACGCTTCCCCTAATTTTACAACTGTTGAAAACATAAATTACATTAGGTTAGGATTCCTCTTTAAATACACCTCTACAATTCATGTACTTCGATATTCTGAGTCCAGAAGTTTCTTGATCCATAAGCTGAGTGATGCACCTATTATGTAGCCAATCTCCTTAAATCTTGGAACAAACGAAACAAAGTTACTAAATTGTCTTCAGGGCCCAATTTAGTAACTCATGTACAACTAAAGATATAAAACTTGTTCCAAAACAAATCTTCTTGACCTGTGAAAATCTCTAAAATATATCCAAAGGAAATATAACAGAATCAAATCAAATCTGTCGAGATTTAAAAAACAGTAGCGCCTGCCTACTGCATAACAGAACAAGATGTCACAACATATTGTCCGACATCTGGTCAAAACCATGTTTTTAGCAAAATATTGCCAATCCACAAAATCATGGTACTAACAATCTTTCCCTTTAACAAATTTTGGCTAAAACAACCGAAAACCAAATATATGGAGAAGAGGAATAAAACCACAGAAAGCCAACACAAGCTACATGT
This sequence comes from Vicia villosa, assembly GCF_029867415.1. Taxonomy (NCBI): domain Eukaryota; kingdom Viridiplantae; phylum Streptophyta; class Magnoliopsida; order Fabales; family Fabaceae; genus Vicia; species Vicia villosa. Next base: position 160,882,173 of record NC_081181.1, read on the forward strand.
TGATCATGTAAATTTTGTATGTGAGGAAGAAGATAATAAGCATCACTTCTCCTCAAACACAGTACACGAGGAAGACACTCTCCCTCAAACACAGTCCCCACTGGACCAGATTCCAAACCTGAATAACTCAGAGCACATGACACACTGCGTAAACTTGAGGGAAAGATAAAACAAAGTCATCGCAACTGTAACACCCCATTTCTACCCAACGAATATTATTAAAATCAAAGTTACAAAATTTCCAACAAAACATGGGATGCCACAAATTTGATATTTAGGGCCATTTTTCCATCCAATCTGTCCATGGCCACAAGTACTTCCTTACAATTCTTGATGACCATAGCAGATTCACATGGATTATATGCCTCAAATTCAAAGCTGATGTTGTTTCACATGTCAAAGACTTCATTACCATGATTGAAACCCAACACCATGTCACACCCAAGATAGTCGGGTTTAACAATGAACCTGAGTTCATCATGAACCAATTCTATAATTCCAAAGGCATCCAACATTAAAGATCTTGTTTTGGAACACCATAACAAAATGACTGTGTTGAGAGAAAACACCAACACATACTCAATATAGGAAGAGATTTTCTTTACCAATCCTAACTTTCAAAACAAGGCTAAATTCTTCCCAGGATCCTTTAAGTTATTTAATTGTAATAGTTTGGTCCTTCATGTTATTTTCACTACAATTAGGTCCTTTATGTTATCAAATGTGTGCACTATTATTCTTTTTTAACAAAGAAAATGTGCTAATTGTGGATGCAATTATTTTGAGTGGTATAAAAATGACGAAGTGCAACCAAAAATATAACAATCAACATTTCTAAATGTTTAAAATGAGAGAAAAAGGAGGCAAAAATTATCCAAAAGGACCAAGTTGTTACAAAAAAAACTTAAAGGACCAACATGTTACAATTAAATAACTTAAAGGACCCTGGGAATAATTTAGCCTCCAAAACAATTATGGTCATATGCTCTTTAACATGTTGTTTTTATAATGAATAATATTATGTCACTTTTACTCAACAATAAATCACCTTATCACATTTTATATGACAACATTCCTGACATTCAAGACTTCAAGGTTTTTGGATGTCTGGCTTATGCCACTACCCTACAATCTCACAGGTCAAAACTAGATCCAAAAGCTAGAAAAACTATTTTCTTAGGGTACAAGGCATGTATTAAAGGAAGCATTTTACTTGACCTCCACACAAATGAAATTTTTGTGTCAAGACACCTAACCTTTCATGATCACACTATCCCTTATGCCACCCACCAATCATCACCCACTTCCAATTGACATATATACCAGATCCACAAACCTGGCCATAATTTCCACACAATATCCATCAAACATATCACTACAACAACTGACTTAACTATCACTAACACACCATCATCCATTCCTAATCCTGAAGGATAGAAAAACACTTAGAAAGGGGGGGGGGGTTTGAATAAGTGTAGTCTAAAAACTTGAACGATAAAAACAATTTGCACAGTTATTTTTATCCTGGTTCGTTGTTAACTAAACTACTCCAGTCCACCCCCACGGAGTGATTTACCTCACCTGAGGATTTAATCCACTAATCGCAACAGATTACAATGGTTTTCCACTTAGTCCGCGACTAAGTCTTCTAGAGTATCCTGATTACAACCTGATCACTCTAAGAACAAATGCTTAGACACAAGCTAAGACTTTCTTATACTATCCTGACCACCACGTGATCACTCTAATTACAACTGCTTAGACACAAGCTAAGACTTCCTAGAGTATCTTGATCAACACTTGATCACTCTAGTTACTTACAAATTAATGTAATCAAATAAGAGTATTACAATTGCTTCTGAAAAGCTATAATCACAACAGTGATATTTCTCTTAAAGTTTAAGCTTAATCTCACTAATATATTACAACAGCAATGTAGTGAGCTTTGATGAAGATGAAGTTTCTGAGCTTTGAGTTGAACAGCGTTTCAGCAAGTTAATCAGAATAAGTTCGTTCAGAATTCGTAACCTTGCTTCTCATCAGAACTTCATATTTATAGGCACTTGAGAAGATGACCGTTGGGAGCATTTAATGCTTTGCGTATTTCGTACAAAATTGCATTTAATGTTTCACTCTTTTGTCAACTACCTCGAGCCTTGTTTACGCTGTGTCTACTGACGTTGCCTTTAATAGCTTCTAACGTTCCTTTTGTCAGTCAGCGTAGCCTGCCATCTTGTACTTGCTTCTGATCTGATGTTTGTGTATACAACGTTTGAATATCATCAGAGTCAAACAGCTTGGTGCAGAGCATCTTCTTGTCTTCTGACCTTGAAGTGCTTCTGAGCGTGATACCATGAGAACTTCAGTGCTTCTGCTTCTGATCTCAAGTTCTTCTGATGCTTCCATAGACCCATGTTCTGATTCTGCTTTGACCATCTTCTGATGTCTTGCCAGACCATGTTCTGATGTTGCATGTTGAACCTTCTGAGACAAAGCTTCTGAGCGCTGATTTGTGCATACTCTTTATATATCTCCTGAAATGGAAATTGCAATGTATTAGAGTACCACATTATCTCACACAAAATTCATATCCTTGTTATCATCAAAACTAAGAATATTGATCAGAACAAATCTTGTTCTAACAATCTCCCCCTTTTTGATGATGACAAAAACATATATAAATGATATGAATTTGCGATCAGAAAGAGCAGACGGCTAAAGACAATTACACAGCTAAAATATAAGCATGTGAATATGTCTCCCCCTGAGATTTATAATCTCCCCCTGAGATAGATAATCTCCCCCTGAAATAAATACTAGAAGAATTTTAATAATAAAAGACTTCCCTGAGTATTTCAGTAGAGACGTTCACAGTGCTTGATCTTCAGAAGATTCACAGCTTCTGATTCCTGCTTCCATCGGACAGCTTCAGAACTTGAATTTCTTTGATCTTCAGAACATTCACAGCTTCTGATTCTTGCTTCCATCGGACAGCTTCAGAACTTGAATTTCTTTGATCTTCAGAACATTCACAGCTTCTGATTCTTGCTTCCATCGGACAGCTTCAGAACTTGAATTTCTTTGATCTTCAGAACATTCGCAGCTTCTGATTCTTGCTTCCATTAGGACATCTTCAGAGCTTGAATTTCTTCTTACATCACTTCATGCTAGATTGTATCAGAACATTGTTGAATGTATCAGAGCATCATCAGAGCATCTCTACATCCTGAAATGTTACAAAACAAAACTAAACGATAAGAGTCAGCATGAATGAGTCAAAACATAGAATATGTTTCAGAACACATAATATGTATCAGAGCCATATAAAATGTATCAGAACAAATAGACATAATGTTTTAGATCATATTCTATCATCAGAATATCTGAACATTCTTCCTTCATGCTTCTGATCCTGAAGCTTCATAGCACTCAGCTTGCTTCAAAAATCCAAGAGCTTGATTCATCTTGTTGCTTCTCATGTTGATCTTGAATCTTCAATTCCTGCAACAACACAACTTAAAGCATAGAACTTCGCAAGTTCTGTTAGTAATGTGGGGCCTTTTACCCGGTAACTGATATTATTAATCAGATCATTTATCACATTTTCTCCCCCTTTTTGTCATAACATCAAAAAGAAAATAAAAGATTCAGATGCAGAAAACGTCAAAGGAAAGAAACCGAATAATTTTTCATTGATTAAACAAACAGGATTACAAAAAAGATATGCAAACAAGAAATATGCTGCAAGTAAAGGAAACTACAAGGACTCAAGGACTACAACCCTATCTTAGACATAATCTTAGCTAACATATCATGAATCCCTGCATCGTTCTCAGTTTGTCTAGCCATAAGAGCTTGAGACACTGCATGCCTGTCCAGACGAGAAGCTCTACGGGAAGAGAATACATGAATCCAAGGAGGAAGTCAAGTACATGATGCTTAACTTCATCCAATATTTCAAGAAAGTCTTCTTCCTTTGGATAAATGTTGATAACAGCATCACAGAAGAGATCTGGCCCGAGATTTGTTTCTCAACCTGGAACCACTCAACCCTTCCAACCATTCTATTCAAATAGATCGACCACCCTTGAGCCTTCGCCTTCGCATCTTGGTTGAAACCATAAGCACCCAAATCATCAGCGTCCACATGAGATTTACACAAAACTTCCATTACTGGTGGAGGAATGGAGCAAGTTTTCAGTGGAGAAACCTCTTGAGAGGAACTTGAAGACGGATTCATGGTGAATGCTAGGTTGAAGATGAATAAACTAGGGTTTATGCAAAATGCAGATAAAGAGAGAGAGAGAGAGAGAGAGAGAGAGAGAGAGAGAGAGAGAGAGAGAGAGAGAAATAAATAGAGGGAAAAGAAACGTTTGAAGAGTATAAGAAGAAAAAAAATAAACTGAAATGATGAATGGCATTTAATGTTACGTGACATGAGGAGAGAGACTTATGACAAATGAAGTGATTAGCACAGTTACCTAAGTAGGCGTCCCCTCAACTGCACGCATGCTTTTCCAGAGATAGTGAACATGTGTTTACCATCTGGAAAGCCAGTTACAGCTGTTTTACTTTTAAAGAGATTCTGAGTCAACTTAGACAATGAAACGTTAGTAATAACAGAATCACTACTTCTAATTGATTACAATCAGAACTTCTTATAAAAAAAATCCAATCATATTTCAAAAGATACTCATACATAAGATCTTCTCATCTTATCATTCTGGGCATAAATCCATACTGATATTCTTCAGAATGAACTTAAACCTATCTTCAGCAAGGGGTTTTGTAAAGATATCAGGCCATTGATGGTCTGTATCCACAAAGTTTAAAGATATAACACCCTTCTGAACATAGTCCCTTATGAAATGATGTTTAATCTCAATATGTTTAGCTTTTGAATGTAAGATAGGATTCTTAGATAAACATATAGCAGAAGTATTATCACAGAAAATAGGAATGTTACTCTCATATATCTGATAATCTTCCAGCTGACTTCTCATCCAGAGCATTTGTGTGCTACAACCAGCAGCAGCAACATATTCTGTTTCTGTTGTTGAGAGGGCAATAGTAGCTTGCTTCTTGCTGTACCATGAGATCAGATGACTTCCAAGAAATTGACAACTTCCAGAAGTGCTCTTCCTTTCAATTCTATCCCCAGCATAGTCAGCATCACAGAATCCTACTAAGTTGTATTCTTTGGATCTTCTGTAAACTAAACCAACATTAGTAGTACCTTTCAGATACCTCAGAATTCTCTTAACCGCAGTTAAATGAGATTCTCTCGGATCTGATTGGAATCTAGCACACAAACAAACACTGAAGAGAATGTCAGGTCTAGAAGCAGTTAGGTATAGAAGAGATCCAATCATACCTCTGTACAACTTCTGATCTACCTTCTTACTTACCTCATCCTTACCTAGGACACATGTTGGATGCATAGGAGTTTTGGCTTCTTTACTTTCATAAAGATTAAACTTCTTCAGAAGTTCTTTCACATACTTCGTTTGATGAACATAGGTTCCATCAGAAGTTTGGTTGATTTGAATCCCAAGGAAATACTTGATTTCTCCCATCATGCTCATTTCAAATTCAGCCTGCATAGACTCAGCAAACTCCTTTCCAAGTGTAGCATTAGATGTTCCAAAGATGATATCATCAACATATATTTGACATATTAAAATATCCTTTTTAAAGGTTTTACAAAAGAGAGTAGTGTCCACTTTTCCTCTAGTGAAACCATTTTCCAGAAGGAAAGAACTTAAACGTTCATACCAAGCTCTCGGAGCTTGCTTCAATCCGTATAATGATTTCTTTAATTTAAAAACATGATTTGGAGACTTGGAGTCTTCAAAACCAGGAGGTTGATGGACATAAACTTCTTCATCTATATAACCATTTAAGAAGGCACTCTTGACATCCATCTGATAAAGAGTGATGTTATGTTGAGTGGCAAAAGAAATTAATAGACGAATAGATTCTAACCTGGCCACTGGTGCAAAGGTTTCTGTGTAGTCAATCCCTTCTTGCTGACTATAACCTTGAGCAGCCAGTCTGGCTTTGTTTCTTACCACTTCTCCCTTCTCGCTTAGCTTGTTTCTGAATACCCACTTAGTGCCGATGATGTTAAATCCTTTTGGTCTAGGAACCAAGTCCCATACATCATTCCTTGTAAACTGATTGAGTTCTTCTTGCATGGCAATTATCCAGTCTGGATCTTCTAGAGCTTGATCAACAGAAGTTGGCTCGATCAAAGAAACAAGACCTAATTGTCAGTCTGCATTGTTCTTAAGGAATGCCCTTGTTCTGATGGGATCGTCTTTCTTCCCAAGGATCACATCTTCTGAATGAGCTGAAGCAAGTCTAGGTGATCTTCTGACTGTTGGCTCTTCAGAAATCCTGAGATTCTCTAAAGATGCAGCAACTTGATCTTCTGATCCATTGCTTCTGAGACTATCAGCTTCTGAAGCTTTGCTTCTTGGTTCCACTGCTTCTGATATATCAATATCAAAATCTGCAAAATTCTCAAACTGCTTTGGTTTTTCAAGACCAAGCTTATCATCAAACCTGATATTGATTGATTCTTCTACAATCAATGTTTCAGTATTGTATACTCTGTAGCCTTTAGAGCGTTCAGAATATCCAAGAAGGAAACACTTTTGTGCTTTAGAATCAAACTTGCCAAGATGATCTTTAGTATTCAGAGTAAAACATACACATCCAAAAGGATGGAAATAAGAAATGTTGGGCTTTCTGTTCTTCCACAATTCATAAGGAGTCTTATTTAGAATAGGTCTGATAGAGATTCTATTCTGAATATAACACATAGTGTTTATTGCTTCTGCCCAGAAATGCTTAGCCATATTGGTTTCATTGATCATGGTTCTGGCCATTTCTTGTAGAGTCCTATTCTTTCGCTCTACAACTCCATTTTGCTGTGGAGTTCTAGGACAAGAGAAATCATGAGCAATACCATTTTCTTTGAAGAACTCCTCAAAGAATTTGTTCTCAAATTCACCACCATGATCACTTCTGACCTTTATGATTTTGCACTCCTTCTCAGATTGGATCTGAGTGCAGAATTCAAAGAACACTGAATGAGACTCATCCTTGTGTTTTAAGAACTTTACCCATGTCCAGCGGCTATAATCATCTACGATGAATAATCCATATTTCTTCCCTCTGACAGATGGTGTTTTGACTGGGCCAAACAGATCAATGTGCAAGAGTTCTAACGGCCTTGAGGTAGACACAACATTCTTAGACTTGAATGCAGGTTTGGAGAACTTGCCCTTCTAACATGCTTCAAAAAGAGCATCTGATTTGTATTTCAGATTTGGGAGTCCTCTGACCAGATTTAGTTTGTTAATCTGAGAAATCTTTCTCAAACTAGCATGTCCTAATCTTCTGTGCCAGACCCATTGCTCCTCAGAAACAGACATAAGGCAAGTCACCTTCTGCTTCTCAAGATCTGAAAGATCAATCTTATAAATGTTGTTCTTTCTCTTGCCTGTAAATAGGATTGAGCCATCCTTCTGACTTACAGCCTTGCAAGACTTTTGATTGAAGATTATATCATAACCATTGTCACTTAATTGACTTATGGACAATAAGTTATGCGTTAATCCTTCTACAAGAAGTACATTAGTTATGGAAGGAGAGTTACCAAGACTTATGGTTCCAGAGCCAATGATTTTGCCCTTCTAATCTCCTCCAAACTTGACTTCTCCACCTGGTTTAAGCACCAGGTCTTGGAATGTAGACCTTCTTCCCGTCATGTGTCGCGAGCACCCAGAGTCCAGGTACCATGACATTTTGCTTTTTGTCCTCTTTGCCGCCAAGGATATCTGCAACAGAAATTATCTTCTCCTTAGGTACCCACAATTTCTTGGGTCCTTTCTTGTTAGTTCTCCTCAAGTTCTGATTGAACTTGGGTTTAGCAAAATATTTAACAGGAGGAACAACATGATATTCTTTAGGTTTGTCAGCATGATATTTCTTAGGATGTGTCACATGCTTCTTGGTGTGAACAGTGTTAAAACTCTGTGCATGTGAAGTGAGCCTAATATCATGTGCATGGCCATATTTGAACTGATCATACAATGGCTTGTATGTGATCTTCAGATCATCAATAGGTTCAAATTTATGTGAGGTATCACCCTCATAGCCAAAGCTAAACCTTCTGTTTCCTGAAACACCATATATCATAGAAGCAAGATGACTTCTGCCAATACTCCTAGATAAGAACTTTCTGAAGCTCGAGTCATATTCTTTCAGAATATGATTCATGCTAGGAATGAATTTTTATGTTTCAGAAGGAGATCCACTATCTTTGGATAGATTTAAAACTTTTTCCTTCAGTTCAGAATTTTCCAATTCCAGCTTCTTAGTTTCAAATTCAAACTGCTTTTTCAGCTTTTTGTATTTGATGCTAAGATGAGCCTTGAGTTCCAGAAGTTCTGTTAAACTGGAAACTAACTCTTCTCTAGATAGTTCAGAAAATACCTCTTCAGAATCTGATTCTGATGTAGATTCTGATCCATCATCTTCTGTAGCCATCATCGCGAAGTTGGCTTGCTCTCCTTCAGAGTCTGATTCTGATTCTGATTCAGAATCATCCCATGTTGCCATAAAACCTTTCTTCTTATGAAACTTCTTCTTGGGATTCTCCTTCTGAAGTTTTGGACACTCGTTCTTGTAATGTCCAGGCTCATTGCACTCATAGCAGACAGCCTTCTTCTTGTCAGATCTTCTGTCACCAGAAGATTCTCCTCGTTCAAATCTCTTTGAACTTCTGAAGCCTCTGAATTTCCTTTGCTTGCTCTTCCAGAGTTGGTTTAGCCTTCTGGAGATCATGGACAGTTCATCTTCTTCTTCACATTCTGATTCTTCAGGATCTTCTTCTCTAGCCTGAAAAGCGTTAGTACATTTTTTAACATTTGATTTTAACGCAATAGACTTACCTTTATTCTGAGGCTCGTTTGCATCCAGCTCTATTTCATGGCTTCTCAAGGCACTGATAAGCTCTTCCAAAGAAACTTCATTCAGATTCTTTGCAATCTTGAATGCTGTTACCATTGGACCCCATCTTCTGGGTAAGCTTCTGATAATCTTCTTTACATGATCAGCCTTGGTGTAGTCTTTATCCAGAACTCTTAATCCAGCAGTTAGCGTTTGAAATCTTGAGAACATCTTCTCAATGTTTTCACCATCCTCCATTTTGAAGGCTTCATATTTCTGGATTAGAGCAAGAGCTTTAGTCTCCTTGACTTGAGCATTTCCCTCATGGGTCATTTTCAATGACTCATATATATCATAGGCCGTTTCCCTGTTAGATATCTTCTCATACTCAGCATGAGAGATAGCATTCAACAAAACAGTTCTACATTTATGATGATTCTTGAAAAGCTTCTTCTGATCATCATTCATTTCTTGCCTTGTAAGCCTTACGCCACTAGCTTTCACTGGATGTTTGTAACCATCCATCAGAAGATCCCATAGTTCACCATCTAGACCAAGAAAGTAACTTTCCAGTTTATCTTTCCAGTATTCAAAGTTTTCACCATCAAATACTGGTGGTCTAGTATAACCATTGTTTTGCTCAGTAGAGCCAAATGTAGATGCAGGTGGATTTTTTGGAATTTCACCAGCCATCTTTTACTGAAGCGTTTTTCTCTTCCTGAATCTTTTCTAAACACGGTTAAGTGCTTGCACCTTAGAACCGGCGCTCTGATGCCAATTGAAGGATAGAAAAACACTTAGAAAGGGGGGGTTTGAATAAGTGTAGTCTAAAAACTTGAAAGATAAAAACAATTTGCACAGTTATTTTTATCCTGGTTCGTTGTTAACTAAACTACTCCAGTCCACCCCCACGGAGTGATTTACCTCACCTGAGGATTTAATCCACTAATCGCAACAGATTACAATGGTTTTCCACTTAGTCTGCGACTAAGTCTTCTAGAGTATCCTGATCACAACCTGATCACTCCAGGAACAAATGCTTAGACACAAGCTAAGACTTTCTTAGAGTATCCTGACCACCACGTGATCACTCTAATTACAACTGCTTAGACACAAGCTAAGACTTCCTAGAGTATCCTGATCAACACTTGATCACTCTAGTTACTTACAAATTAATGTAATCAAATAAGAGTATTACAATTGCTTCTGAAAAGCTATAATCACAACAGTGATATTTCTCTTAAAGTTTAAGCTTAATCTCACTAATATATTACAACAGCAATGTAGTGAGCTTTGATGAAGATGAAGTTTCTGAGCTTTGAGTTGAACAGCGTTTCAGCAAGTTAATCAGAATAAGTTCGTTCAGAATTCGTAACCTTGCTTCTCATCAGAACTTCATATTTATAGGCACTTGAGAAGATGACCGTTGGGAGCATTTAATGCTTTGCGTATTCCGTACAGCATTGCATTTAATGTTTCACTCTTTTGTCAACTACCTCGAGCCTTGTTTACGCTGTGTCTACTGACGTTGCCTTTAATAGCTTCTAACGTTCCTTTTGTCAGTCAGCGTAGCCTGCCATCTTGTACTTGCTTCTGATCTGATGTTTGTGTATACAACGTTTGAATATCATCAGAGTCAAACAGCTTGGTGCAGAGCATCTTCTTGTCTTCTGACCTTGAAGTGCTTCTGAGCGTGATACCATGAGAACTTCAGTGCTTCTGCTTCTGATCTCAAGTTCTTCTGATGCTTCCATAGACCCATGTTCTGATTCTGCTTTGACCATCTTCTGATGTCTTGCCAGACCATGTTCTGATGTTGCATGCTGAACCTTCTGAGACAAAGCTTCTGAGCGCTGATTTGTGCATACTCTTTATATATCTCCTGAAAGGGAAATTGCAATGTATTAGAGTACCACATTATCTCACACAAAATTCATATCCTTGTTATCATCAAAACTAAGAATATTGATCAGAACAAATCTTGTTCTAACAAACCCAACCTCCCCTCAACAACCTACCAATTCATCAACACCTCACTTGCTTGACAATGAAGAAACCATTCCTGATGCACAGTAGACTTGAAGACTCAATGAATTTGGAAATGTAATTACTCTAGAAAACTTAAAGTGCATCATTTCTAATCGCTATGACATAATCTTATTAAATCACTGATGATTATCCAAGGGCTAAAAAAATTAAGGTCGATTTTACCAATGGTTGAGGATAAATGTGTAAGAAGTCAAATACCATTAAAGTAACTAGTGCATCTAGAATAAGGATATGAAAATAGTCATTGTTGGTCCGGAAGACAGAAAACTTCGAACTCCCCACCACTGGCGGAGCCAAACCACATATATGTTGTGATCACTAAATTAAATACTTATATTATAATGTATATAAAATATTTAAATAATAATAAATATACAGTTGAACAAACATCAAATAATCAAAGAGTATTATTTTAAAATAATGCTCTACAACTTTTAAATAGCTTAAAATAATTCTCCTTTAATGTTAATATAATGATATCTCTTAAAAATCAGCTTTTATTTTACTTCTCAACCTTGTCTTCATAATTTTTATTGCTGAAAAATCTTTTAATATTGTTACAGGAAGAATCATGACAAAGCAAATCAGTCTATTAATCAAATAATAAATTTTTTCTTTTTAATTACAATCAAAGATGAACATTGTAATATCCCATTTTGATCTAAGCATGTTTATATTATATTAAAAGTCTTAAGAAGAAGTAATGGAATTAGTTGGAATTGAACTAAGTGGCATTGTTGTAAATACTACTTAGTTGAAGGGCATAATGGACTTTGACCTCTAATTGCATGGACTTGAGGCTTGTTTGGTAGAGACACTACCATTCTAAATCAGATTTTTAGGGAGTGAGAAGCTTGGAAGCAAATAAGGAGAAAGAAGAACTCATGAACAAAAACCCATTTTCGTATTCTTGGAGCAACCTTCATTCATCAAGCCATAACTTTTTACTCGTAGCTTCGATTCAGGTAATTCTTAAAGTTCTAAAATCTAAACGAAATTTCCTTTGATTTGATATATGATTTCATACTTATAACTTCTTTATTGATGGAGAAAAACGAGTTTGAAGATTGACAATTGATGCTGAAAGTGGACAAAAAAGGGTTACGGGTTTGATGATGTTGGAAGTGAAATATTGATCAAGATGGAAGCTCAAGTGCATCAGGGTTATCGATTATATCTCCATTGATGCAAGGTGAGTTCCATAAATAGGAACTTGGGTAGGAATTTGGTGGAGAAGATTGCATGATAAGGGCTTAGTGTGATCATTGTGTTACATGTTGTTCCAATAATGGAAAATATGTCTCTTGATGCTTGATTTCTTTTGGGATGTGGTTGCATGTTGATAGCATGTAGTTATCTTGGTTTTTTTGTGTTAGAATTATGTGAATGCATAATTTCGGGTTGTTGTGACATGTTGGATTGGAAAAGAATGGATTTAGTAGCTTAAAAATGCAATAAATTGCTTCTGCTGCAGTGTAACCCGTTACCGTAACCGGTTACACTACTAATAAGTGCATAAAATTGCTTCTGTTGCAGTGTAACCCGTTACAGTAACCGGTTACACTGATTAAAAAATGCAAGAATTTGCTTCTGTTACAGTGTAACCCATTACACTGAGTCAGAAGGGAAAAATGAGAAATTTCAAAAATTCATAACTTTTGTTCCGTATGTCCGTTTGATGCGCAGTACATATCGTTGGAAAGCTAGTGATATGTATTATCTAGGAAAATTATCCCCGGTATCAAAATGCCATTCTTCGACACATTTGACGCTCATTTAGATAAAAGGTTGTAAATGGAGTTTTGTGCAACTATTCCTTGAGAGCAGTTCAATTCTGTATAGGGAACCGAATGCCTCCTTAGTCGTGTGAGACTTGTTTAACTAGTATTTGAACATGCTATATGGTATATGATCATGGATGTGTTGATTCTCAATATGTGGATTATTGATTGATGCATTATATTAATATGCTATGTGATGATCATATTATATTGATCGCGACTTTATGTATCTATTAATCTGAGGACTGCAAGTGCACAGTCGTGTCGTGTAGTTTTAAAAGATATCGAATCCACAGGGACTATGAATCGATCTACCGTTATCTAAGGTTACTATGTAATTCTAAGGCTAGTAATATTTGAATTTTTTGTAAGGGGGAAACTAAAATATTAAATCTAGATAAAATATTAATGCGCGGATACCGGTATGTTATTCGTCTAACTTAGGTGATCCGAAGTTCTATTGGCCAGGTTCTTTATCAAATCAAAAATCTTTATTAAATACGTTCGTTTAAAAGTCCTCCTCTCAAACTCTCGCTCTATTAATTTAGACTACGATCCTAACTCATAATGTACGCTCTCGCTGTCCCATCGGATTTAGAAACACTTTTTGAAAACAACATAATTAATAAAATGCACTTTTCATGTAAATATTATTTAATTAAAAACCCTTGTCTCAAACTCTCGCTCTATTGACTTAGATTATGCTAATATTCCATAACGTACGCTCTCGCTGTCCCGCCGAGTTTAAAAACACTTTTTGAAAATAAATAAATATCTAATCAGTTTTAATACGCTCTCACTATCCTTAAAACTAATATCCACTGTCTACTATCCGGTTAAATATCTCAAACTCTCGCTCTGTTGATTTCTAACCGTAGTCCAGTTTTAAAATCTCAAACTTCCGCTCTGTTGATTTTATAGACTTTTAATAAATTCAATTAGACACTAAAACTAGAAAAAGGTGATTTTCAATAAAACATTTTTTAGGCCAATTTATTTCGGATCTCTTTGGTTAGATTAATTTACATACCGATATTTGATTAATGGGTTATTACCATTTTTGCCCCCTGCCATATAGGCGACTTTTGGTTTACCCCCCTGTAAATTTTTTTTTTGTAAAACTAACCTTGCCAAATGAAGATTCTGTCATTTTAGACCTCGCCAGCAAATGGCACATGCCATTTGCATATGTGGCATGCTGATTGTGTAATTCTTTTATTTTTTTAATTTTTTAAAATTCAAATATGCTGACATGTAATTATATTTTTTATTTTTTATTATTTTTAATTCCACTTCATATTTATTTTTTTAAATTTTTTTTTAAAAAAAAAAATTAAATTTTTTTTATTTTTATTTAACATAATATTTTATTTTATTTTTTATTTATTTTAACGTAATATATATATATATATATATATATATTATTTATTTTAATATTATTCAAATTCAAAACACATAAATATTGATAAAAAATACCTGCGGATTTACCTACGGATTTTAAAATACCTGCGGATTTACCTACGGATTTTAAAATACCTGCAGATTTACCTGCGGATTTTAAAATACCTGCGGATTTACCTACGGATTTTAAAATACCTGCAGATTTACCTGCGGATTTACCTACGGATTTTAAAATACCTGCGGATTTACCTACGGATTTTAAAATACCTGCGGATTTACCTACGGAATTTAAAATACCTGCGGTATTTAGAAATACCTACGGATTTTAAAATACCGGCGGATTTACCTACGGGTTTTAAAATACTTGCGGATTTACTTACAAATTTTTTAAAATAAAATAAAATAAAAAAGTAAAAAAAATTATATAATTTTTTTTTAAAAAATTATTTAAAAAAAAAATTTTTTTGAAAAAAAATTAAAAAAAAAAGAAAATCCACGTGGAAATAAAAAAAAATCAAAATAAAAAAAGATAATTCCACGTCAGCTTAGCTGAAATTAAAAAAAAGAAAAAAGAAAAAAAATGCCACTAAGCACGCCACATAGGCTTTGGGTGGTGCCATTTTCCTCCAAGGTCTAAAAAAACAGAATCTTGAAATGGCAAGGTTACTTTTACAAAAAAAAAATTTACAGGGGGGTAAACCAAAAGTCGCCTATATGGCAGGGGGCAAAAATGGTAATAACCCTTGATTAATTTAGTTAAACATACTTATTAAATTAAACATGCATAAACAATAATAATTCATATATTTAGGCATATTCAATAATTTATAAACGAGAAACATAAAACTATAAATTAAATAAATGATAGAAATAAAAACCTGAAAAATATAACTTGAATTAATTCTTGAACTTAAAATAGAGAACACTCCACCACAAGCCGATTGGATCTCTTCTTAAAATTCTTCGATCAAATAATAAAAACAAGGAATCAAAATACTATGATGTAACATAACGTGAGATCCAGTAAAAATTACACAATAGTTTCCGGTGTAGAAACTATTGTGAGAAAATAAAATATATGCCTAGAACTATGAAAAGAAGAAGGAAATAATAACTTGAATGCTGGAAAATATTGCTGGAATCGAAAATAGGAAAAACTGAACGAGAGAAATTATGGCTGGGACTAAAAATGGTCCAACCCCTTTTACATGAATACTCCGTTCTTTATATAGTGAGAAATGTGGGAAGTTATCATGTGAGAGGTAGTGGAGATAGTGGAGATCATGGTTGGAGAAGTTGAGAAAATATAGGACACGAATGAAGACTTGGAATTGTCCACGAAAATAGTGGAGAAAATGGTTAAGTGGCGGGTCCCACATGCTTTTGGAGACGGGCGTCTCTTAGTGGTGTGGGCTTGGAGACGTGGCAAGTGGACTGGAGACGTGCGTCTCCCATATATTGGAGACGTGGGCCTCACATGGTGTGGGCCTTGGAGGCGGGCGCCTCCACTTGTGAGGTGGGCTTCCGCTTCGTTCTTGGGCCTTCATCTCTTTTGCTATTTATACCTCCTTTCATTTCTTTGGACTTTTGAACGATTTCTTCTCTATTTTTTATCTTTTCTCAATCGATCTTCGAATAACCTAATTAATCTGAAACAATGAAAATACCAGCATAATACTAAAATAAAATAAAATAATTAAAAGAAAATACAAACATTATTTATGTAAATTAAATCAAATATACTATATGATTTCATGTTATCATATGTTTATGCGTCCATTCCGGTTGAACGTTCGGAGATTGTTTCTTGTGTGGCTTGATGATATGGTATGCTATGTTGCATGCCTTGTTTTCAGATTGTATTGTGTTGTGAAATACTTACAGGGCAAACCTGATATGAAAACCAATTTAGGCGAATCTTGTGTGCGAGTGAGAGTACTCACAGAGCAAACCAGTCATGGTCACCCAATTTAGGCAAATCCTATGTACTTCAGAGAAGCACTGACAGGGCAAACCTGGCATGACACCAGTTTAGGCGAATCTTGTGTACTAGTTAGAGTACTGATAGAGAAAATATGACATGTCCCCCAGTTTAGGCGAATCATGTGTGCTACTCATTGTATGCTTGAATCGGAGCAGACCTAGCTACTAGGCATATACTTGAGCTACCTTTGCGATGTCCTGGAGAGGGTCCGAAAGGGCGTTTCCACGCTGGCATTATGAAATCATCAAAGTTCTTAGTATATTGTACACACCTGAGCTACCATTGCGATGTCCTGGCGAGGGTCTGTAAGGGCGTTTCCACGTTGGCATTATGAAAGCATCGGCGTGCTTGGTATGGTGGGGTTGCGATGCCACCTAGGCGATATCGTAGTGGATTAACTCACCTCTAGTGGTGCCACGTAGGCAGTGCCGCTAGGCTTTCGTCCGATGGGCCCATGTAGTCTTGATGGCGTATTTGCCACTGTGGAGATCACATCTGCGTATGGTGATTGACGGGGCCATGACGCCACATAGGCAATGTCACTGCTGTAACTCGTCACAAATGAATTTCCATGTAGGACTTATCCGACTCCATTGCGGTGCGTGTGCAAGTCTCTTGATGTTAGGCATGGGAGATAACCCACCAAGGGTGTGATTATATGACCGACAAATAAGCATTAACGTGCTCCTAGATTCCTCGTACATGGGTACGGGTCCTCATACTTATGTGTTTGATTGTGTACTTGTTGCTATCACAATGGTTAGTTATGGGACTTCCAATGGTGATATTGTCGTATTGTGTATTTGTACCTGACCGTGAGGAAAACCCCGGGTCCACGGCGAATCCGTTTGTTTGCATGTACCTTGTAGAACCGAGTGAACCCGTAAGATAGGGGAACTCACTGAGATTTAGTAATCTCACCCAATCCTCTTATTATTTTTCAAGAACAAGTTAGAAGTAGAAGAATTGCTAGATGGTTCATATTGAAGACTGTAGACGAGCAGATGGCAGGATGACCTCATCAGATCTTATCTTTCCGCTGTGTATCATTTTTGACAAGCTAATTGTATACATGATTTGCTAAAGATTGCAATTGTATATGATTTTTAATTCTTGTCAGTTTTTCGCTTATGCATGTTTCTTGTACCATTTTAGCATCACTACACATTATTCTAGACATATATGTACGAGATGTTACAAACATAAATTTTGGGTAGATGATAAATTGTTCAAAGTAGGGGTGACAAACGGTCATACACGCCCCGTTGCCAAAAAAATGGGCGGAGTGGTCATAGTTGAGGATGCGGAACTAAAATCTTGGTCCGTCCTGCGAAAAAGCCCGCTGGTACTGCACGTTTTAATCCTAAAAATGCAAAATTTATATTAATGCACATGGCCGCGTAAAAAAAAGGGCGGAGAGGGACGGTCACACCTGAGGGTGAGGGCTTAAAACCTTGGTCCGCACCGTACAAAAGTGCGGACATGCCTAACGGACCGGGCCTGTTTTTCCACTCCTAGTTCAAAGCCGCTTGACATGCGTCAACAATAATATTTTATTGTAATGAAATAATGAAGAAAGATTAAAAATTATTTTAAAAAAATTTAGAGAATTTCTTATTAGACCCATGGATCTCTCACGCACCTATGAATTGGCAAAATTGCCCCTGCTTTCGTAGATGTACCTCCGGAAGCACATTTTTTTACATTTGCGTGAAAATATTCTGTAGACACACATAAGGAACACTACGTAGGTACACCTGTAGAATAAATCCAAAATCCGGAACCAAAAAAACAACGAGAAAAGAAACATTCATTGATTAAAATCGGCATTACATCAAAATTTCAAACAAAAAATTAATTACTACATCTAATGTTGTTTTCCACTTCATCCCATCAACGTTCCGTTTATCCGGTCTCAAGTGAGGTCTTTGTCCGAAGCCTCTGAATCCTTCTGATGACTTCGCCAGGTTTGTACTCCCCCTCTAACCAAGACATCAGAGCTCTTTTTAGTTGGTCCAAGGAATAGATGTGCCAAAATTTCATCTGGATTAGGGGTTTGAGAAGAGAAAAAACAAAAATGCCCGTCCCTTTTAAAAATAATTTGTTCATGAGCGGGTCACTTGGATGATGATCGCTGCCATGATGATGGCCTAGGAGATGCCATGAACTAATTCTCTTGTGAAATTTTTGTGTTTGTGTGTAATACAACACTAGAAACCCTAACTTTATAGAAAACCTTGTTGAATTTGGACCATATATTCTCTGTCACAGAATGTTCCGTAGGTTTATCCACGGAAGTATCTTAGTTATTTTGCTTCCGTAGGTGTACCTACGAAAAAAACCCATAATTTTCAAAATTAGAGCCTTCCGTAGATACATCTAAGGAAGTTTCCCTGCTATTTTTTTAATAGAACAGAATAATACAACAGTAGCAGTTGAAGGAAAAACACATAAACACATAAACTAATACTTGACAAAAATGATTATATTGCAATGTTAAGGAGTGCATATATTACACTTTGAAACTAGAAAATACATCAAAAGAACTGTCGCCGGCTAAATCTATTGGTGGTTCCAATTTTGACTTTTCCTTATTGGCTTCCTTCTCGATGTTGTTCAATCTTTCAAATTCGTGCACCCTATCTACAAAAATATTTGGCCACGTCTCGACATCTTCGGTATAGTGAAGGTCCTATTCCGGTGACATATGTGGTATGGGGCATCCCATATTCAAGTAAACTTGCACAAAGTGATTCACTTTTGAAAGCCATCCCATACACATGATGTGAGCATTTGAATTTGTAGGCGGTGCAGTGCGGAGTGGGAAAAAGGTCTCCGAAAAACCATAATGCGTTAAGTCAATGCACACCATATTATAAGCGCATGCAATAAGATGTCCCATTTTCGGGAATTTCATCCATTTTGACACCGGTGCGTAAGGGCCCATCCAAGGCACAAGAGCTTCGTTAACCGCTTCAAATTTAGCTTCCTCTCCATATAACCGCGTGTACGATTCTTTATGCGTCTTCAACTCTTTGATGAGTTAATGACGGACAACCGTATGACTACCCTCTCCATTACCAAGAAACACCGAGATGGCTCGGTAACCACAATTACCGTCCCTCGCAACATCTACGATCCGCTCGATATAAGGGTGCATAAAAACTGACATCTGTTCGATGAATGGAATTTTCGATGGAATAGACATCTGTTCGATGATTGGAATTTTGAGTGGAATAGATTTCAGAGGCGGTTTGCTTATGCGAGCTCCTTTGTTTGAACTTTTTTGAGATTTTTGAGATTTAGGAGTCAGTGAGTTGGGAAAAAGTTTATCGACATGCTCATAATAAGAAGGAGAACATGTAGTTGAGTTGTTATTCGGTGTAGGCTTCAATTTCTTCGGAGCACCCTTTGTCTTAACCGGTTGAGACGGTGATTTCAAGTCGATTGTTTCGGGATATACAATCTTCCGCAATTGTTCTTTGATGTGGAATTTCATGTTGTCACCGGCCTTCGAAAACCTCTCTTGTATCGCTTCCACTTCAGAAGTAATGGAGATATTCTATTTTTCTCCTTCGACGCAACCCTCATCATCAAAACTAAGTCTTTTCTAATGAGGGATAACCTCGTCCATTCTTATTGGTTCACCTAGTCTCGCTTTTTTTAGCAATAACACATGCACACGGGAGACCATACGTTCTAGTAATAGTGCAACCACACTTTACGCTATTGGAACCGACAGTTTCACCTCGTTTGCCTTCGTGAAAAATATAATTTAACCCAGCCCGAGACACATTTTCGATCAATTGAGAATAAAGAATGTTGTCCCGAAATCGATGTTCCAACACCGTAATGCTCCGACCAAATGTGGTTTGTATCTCATTATGTTGGTTTTTGACAATGAGATTTACGGTGTCCCAATCTCGACACAAGTTACCCTTGCTATTAGCCAACCAATTTTTCAAAGTAGCATGTGCCGATTCAACTCTATTGGTGGTTGTATTCCCAAGGTGTCGGACATTATTGGTCCACGCACACACAAACTTCTCCTTCACATTATCATGAATGGTGCTTTCAATATATTTCAATAAATCAGGATACTTTTCACACACTTTCCAAAATTGAAAGACGGAATCGGCGTATAATTCTTTTGTCAAAGAATTTGCAATACGAGTCCATAGATCCGTTATTTTTTAAACAATCACACCGGCTTCACCGATTTTCCACCTTCGGTCTCTACTTATTTCGTCTCGACTGCGGGTTTAACCTTACTTCTCACATTACATGTCATGTGATATCGACAAAGTAATGCATTAGAAGAAGGAAATACCTTTTCCACCACATTCATCAAAACGGTATCGCGGTCTGTAACAATCGCCTTGGGCATCTCGACTTGTTCCTTCAAAAGTGATCGACACACCTCTAATGCCCACCTAAAATTATCCTATTTTTCACACTCCAAAAAAGCAAAACCAATGACGTATGACTTATCGGTGGATGTAACACCTACCATCTCAAATAACGGAAGTCGATACTTGTTGGTCTTGTAGGTAGAATCAAGAAGGAGCACTATCAAGAAAATGTTGAACAACTTTATCGAATCCGGATGAGTCCAAAAAATATTTCAGACCGTAACCCCATTGTCCCAAGTTCTGTACCGTGGCACATATTTGTTATCATCCAACATCTTCAACAGTTGTTGCATCTCACTTCTATCTCGCCTAATCGCCTTATTATTGCGGTACCAGATGTTATACACTTGCCTTATATTTGATACGTTGTCGGGTTCCTTCCGTTTCAATGTGGCAAGTATATTTTTTGGTTGGACAAGATTCAAGGACATGTCATTAATACATGTCTTCTCTTCCGGTTTGAACCGACATACACTAGGATGTCCTTGTAATTTCTCGCACATCTCATGGTAATGCAAACCACAAATAACACTAAATCTCCACTTCTTGCTAGCCACCATATAACCACGGATTTTAAATGGACACTCACATTTTGTTGTACCTGTGTCGTCTCTTTTGAACTTCCTTAGAGGAGGATGGTATTTTCTCTTCTTTCACACAACATTGTTACGAAAACGTCTCTTCTTGCCGTACCATTATCCGATTTTCCTATTACCGCACCAAAACCAATGTCAGTTGCATTCCTACGAATCCATGTGAGCATACTTTCCCGATCATCAAACTCTTGCTTGTTATTAAAGTCACCGTCGACATCTACCGCCTTTACGACTACCCCTTCAATATTCGGAGAAACATTGACTAAAAGAACTAATTCTCTTGAGATATTATCGGGGTACAACATACCTATTCGTAACCAATAACAAAAATAACACAAAATTATAAGACTACTACAAAAAAATAACACAGACACTTTCCGTAGATGCACCTACGGAACGTGTTCATCTTCAACACGTTCCGTAGATGTACCTACGGAAGCAACATACATTTTTTTTTTGCAGAAAATTCATGCACAATATGGGCAATGCAATGGATAAAGATGACTATATATCTGAAATTGAGTCTTCTCTTGCTCCCTTTGATTTGTTGCACCAAAAAGTTGGAGCTTTGGAGTGGAAAATGATATTGATGAAGTGTGATTTTTTTAGGGTGGTGAGACCGAGTGTTGAAGAAGAAATGTGATAATGGGGGAGTGATCATGCTGGTTCAAAATATATCAGATGCTTCCGTAGGTACATCTACGGAATATTTTGACGCTAAGACATTCTGTAGATGTACCTAAGGAACAATCCTTGAACTTAATTTATTTGTAGTTTTTGCCAACAAACACTAGTTTAAAATGTTTCCGTAGATACACCTACTAAAAAAAATAATATTTTTGAAAAAAAAATATACTTTTGAATATGCATTTACGATAGCAGGAGAAACATAATTCAAATTTTGTTAGGTGACTAAGAGATTCAAAAGGTGGAATGAGAAATTTAATGAGGAGATAAATTTATTTAACTTGCAAAAAAATCCACTAAGTTAATTTCATATACTCTTGTATGCTATAATAATAATATTACAAAAAGTCCTCAAATTATTATTATTAACCAGAAATTCACCCACCCACCCGCCAATTTATCGTGTGAAGTGAAGCCATTCACCACCGAAAACTCAAATGCCATCACCGCCAATTTTGTTTCTCCCACCGTCATTTCGCCTCTTTGGACAAACCGGCCACCGCGAGCAGCACCGATTCAGCAGTGAAAGTGAACGATTCGGCGTACGGTGCTTGAGCTGCTGGTTATCAATGACATTACTTATTTATTCATGGTAATTTATCTTTATTTTATTTTCTCTCCACCAATAATTTTTGGTAATTAGTGTATTTTTTTTTTTTCCATTTTACTTTTACTCCGGATCTTGCAGTATCATTTGGTTTTAATCAATACTTACTATCAACTGAGCTAGTATAATTTGATTTATTATTTTTTCTACCTTCAATTGAGCAATGAAATTAAATAATTTGAAAAACAAAACTAGATAATGTCGTAGGGTAATAATTTGTCATTTTCATCAATGGTTGTAGTGTATGTTGCTATCATCATGGACCCATCTTGGCCTAATTCTATTGTTGAATGTACCACTACTAATAAATGATATTTTAAGAAAACTTTTAGATTTTTTTGTCAATCATCATCATTGGTTGTAGTGTAAGAAAACTTCCATTTTGTTTTTTGTTTCAAAAGATTGTCAAAATCAAAACCTCATCATCAAGAAACATCTTACCGAACAACTTCAAAATAACTTGTGATTATTGTGACAGAAAAGATGAGAAGAAGATGGTCCTTTTACATGGATATTTTGCCAGTTTTTGTGATTATAGGCAATGAATTTATTGACATGGGTTTACTCACTTTGTTCAAAGCAGCAACACTACAAGGAATGAACAATCATGTCTTTATTGCTTATGCTTATGCTCTTGGTACTCTTGTTCTTCTTCCTGTCACTCTTTTCACTAGAAGGTTCACAATTCTTCATTTATTTCAATATTATAAACAAAAAACATATGAATATGATTTAGTGCATGTTTAGATTGACGGTGAGTTCGACAGAATTATAGTGTGTTATTGTAATTTTGTTAAACTGACATGATTCCAAACACGCACTTCGTACTTATACTACAATTGACAAAGAATTTCATGTTTTGTTTTCATGTCTTTTTGCAGATCAAGAATGGTTCCTCCTCCACTGAGTTTCTCCATAATATGCAAAAGTATGCTTCTTGGGGCAATAGGGTAATGGCAAATTGGCCTTATACTTAGCTTAACTACAGTGATTGAATATTATTAAGGCCTTTTGAATCTGATGATTTGTGTTCTTTTGGAATTGTATGGTGCTGTTATGCAGATGTGGATCTCAGATTTTGGGGTATATTAGTATTAATTATAGTTCTCCAACGCTTGCTTCAGCAATTGCTAATTTGGTACCTGCTTTCACTTTCATGCTAGCGGTTACTTTCAGGTTTGATCTTTATATTGGAATTAGGCAGATTCTTATCCTTTGAAACTAATTTGATGTTTTTACTCAAAGAACATTGGTCGTTCTGATCCTGAAATATGTGAAGCATTGTCACAACCTATGAAGCACGGACACCTCTAGGATCAAGCGTGTTGCAGTGTTTCACACGTGTTGGTTTCGACACATGTATGGCACTCGTACGACATGTTTCGGAAAATTCATACAAGTGTCGCAACTTTTTTCTTACACTCAAAGAACTCTTGATACTTGTACTCATATGCACTCATTTACAAATCTTTGAAAATAGGGTATGACTCATTTACAAACTCTACCACATATGCACTCATTGAATTACTCTCCTTGCACTCAAGGAACTCTTGAAACTTGTTAGTGTGTGAAAAAAGGGCATGACTCATTTACAAACTCTATTACAATCACAAATGATTTATTGGGAAGATTGAATTTTTTCTATTGTCCACTTATTTTGTTTTCTCTTATCCTCTAATCTATTAAGGATGGAAAAGTTAGCTTTAAAGAGTAGAAGTAGTAATGCTAAGGTAATGGGAAGCATAATATCAATAGCAGGTGCCTTTGTCTTAACTTTCTACAAAGGACCATCCATCTGGAATTCTTCTTTACTTCATCAACCAAATGAATTTCTCAAGTCAGTGGATTCAAGTTGGGCCATTGCTGGCATTCTGCTAATAGTCGACTATTTTCTGGTTTCTCTATGGTACATTTTTCAGGTAGGTAGGATTAGTATTGTTCAAAATGAAAGATATCATACTTTAAAACCTAAAGTGCATTAATTAATGAAGCACCGACACAAACACAAACACAAACACAAACAATAAACACAACACTGACAAGTAAACCTCAGTAATAATTTGAGAAAATGGAAGTGATTGACTATAACCACAGGTGTCAGTTACTTAATCATCTCAATTGCAGTTACCACTTGCACTTAATTCTCTTTTCAATAGTACATCCAACGATTCTTTTCAACTCTGCATTTCAATTTCACTCAATAATCAATAATATGTTGAAAAGTGTGTTACAAGAAACTGAGAAAGTCGCTAACATGATGGAAGGTGTGTCCAGTGTCCAACAGTGTCCATCGGCACGACGCCAACACATGTGATTACGTTCAATTTATTTATTTTTTCAAATTTTTTCTAGTATCGACTTGTCTGTGTAAGTACTTTATAGGTTGCTAGTATTACTCCTCTCTAAAATAAGCTACATGTTATTTAATGAGAGCTTCAGAAATTTAGTCCTAAAAATTTTCTGTTCCTATATTCATTTAACAGGTACATATCTTGAAGGAGTTCCCAGATGAACTAACTTTAGTCTTGTTATACTCCATAAGTGCAACCATCATATCGACAGTTGTAGCTTTGATATCAGTTCCAAATGCAAGTGCTTGGAAAATAGGATTAAATCTCTCACTCATCTCCATTGTTTCCTCTGTAAGTTACACTACAAACTACTGCTATGCTTCGACCAAAAAATTTAAGCTCTTAAGCTTCAGCAGTTTATTGATGACACATTTCGTTTTTCCAGGGAATTTTCGGAAAGTTAATAGGCAATATAGTTTCTGCATGGTCAATTCACTTAAAGGGAGCTGTTTATGTAACTTCATTCAAACCACTGCAAATTGTTATTTCTGTTGGCTTGGGTGTTATATTCCTTGGTGATTCTCTTTATGTTGGAAGGTATGGAAATTATTCAATTTTTGCATTTGATTCTTGTTTGAAACACGGGGGAGGGAATATATAACGCTCCCACTAGATGAAGTATGAGGACGATAGATGTACGTAGCCTAATATTTACTATTATGCGGCCCATTTAACCAGCTATTAACGTATTATAAGTTGTTTTAAACAGGTTTATAAGTGTTTGTGCCAGTAAATTAGTTCAAATAAGTCTATCTAAACAAGACCTTAATTTAGGAACAATGTTACAATTGCACCTAGACATTTCCAACTTAATTATATGGTTGATAAAGTGTTAATTTATGTATATTCTTTATGCAATTTGTAGTATAATTGGAGCCGCAATAATCTCAATTGGCCTTTATGGTGTATTATGGGGAAAAGCAACAGAAGAGATAGAGGAGGATGTTGGTTTCCTAGATTCACCATCTACAGAGAATGCACCTCTGTTGCAAAGTTATATACCTCAAACATTCGAAAAGAAAATAGATGGAAATGTATAAAAACATTGTTATCAAATCAAAATTTCTTTATGAACTAAAAGCCCACCACATCAAAGCATGAATTGTAAAATACCTGTATGAAAAAGAAGAAAATGAAAGACATTTTATGTAAAAACCAAATGATATATGAAATTATTAAATTGCCATATAACCTCAAAATGGATTGTAAGTGAAGCTTATTTGAACTTATCTCAATGTAAAGTGCTTATACAATAGACTTCAATGAAAATGTAGTAGATACGTGTGAATATTGCAAACACTCGTACGTACTCTCAATGCCATCACTGGGACTTTATTGTGTGAAGCCTTTCACCACCGGAAACTCAAATGCCATCGCCACCAATTTGTTTCTTCCACCGTTGATTCGCCTTTTTAGAACCACCCTGCCACCGCAAGGCAGCACCGATTCGGTAGGGATGAGATTTCAACATAATGCTGAGCGATGGAATGCCAAGGTGAATGAATCGCCATACTTGTGTTTAACTGTTTATGATTAGTTATCTTAATTCCATTTTATCTTGACTAATTAGTTATGTTAATTATTACATTTTTTCACTCATTATACTAAATCATGTTAATTTAAGGAATGTTTGAATTGATGAAGAATGAACTAATTTGTTCTATTCTGTTCTAAAGTTATCCCAATAATGAAATATAGTTAATCAAATATAGAAAAAATATAGAAAAAAAGGGTTAGTGTGATAAGAGTTAGTCAAATTGGACCAAGTGAAATGTTATTATAAATAAAAAGGAAATGCTAACGGGGGATACTCGTTAAGAGTTTAAAATGTATGTTCCTTTTCAAAATAGTTGTATTCAATGCATTGAAAATTGAAATAATCGACTTTTTTAAAGAATAAAAATATATGTTTTTTTAAAAATACTTGTAACCAATGCATTAGAAATTGAAATAATTGATTTTTTTAAAGAATATTTTTTTATGAAGAATTCTTAAAGAGTGTCCTTGAGACACTCGTTAGTATGACCCTAAATAAAAATAGAAAAAAATATTTTAAATAAAATAACATCACATATTACTTAAAATTTTGAGATATGATTCATTTAATTTTTTTGAAATATAATCAAAATTTCCAAAAAATCTGTTTAATGCTTATGGCAGTAGCCAAGTTATCATTTTCATCAACGGTTGTAACTTGTAATATATTTCTATCATTGGGACCAAGTTCTTAATGTAAAATGAACTACTATTAATTGATATTTTAAGAAAAATTTGAAATTATTGTAGTATATTGCTATCATGGGACCAAGTTCTTAATGTAAAATGAACTACTATTAATTGATATTTTAAGAAAAATTTGAAATTTTTTTTTCTTGTTTCAAAAGATAGTCAAAATTAAAACCTTTATCATAAAAAAATATCACAGAAATTCTGAACTTGAAAATAATTTGTGATTATTGTGACAGAAAAGATGACAAGATGGTCCTTTTACATGGATTTTCTGCCAGTTATGGTGATTATAAGCTTGGAATGTATTGACATGGGCTTACTCACTTTGTTCAAAGCAGCAACACTTGAAGGAATGAACAATCATGTCTTTATTGCCTATGCTTATGCTCTTGCTACTTTTGTTCTTCTTCCTGTCACTTTCAGGTTTGATCATTATATTTGAACTAGACGAGTGATTTATAATAACTAGTAAGAAACCCGTGCATACGCACGGGTTCTGGTCTGATACGCGCATTTGTTTACATAATATATTTATTTAAAAAAGAAAAAATATTTAAATCAATAATAGATTTTTTCGTGTATAAAAATATTTAAATCAATAATAAATTTTTTCTCGTATATCATTTTTTGATCATAAATATTTAAATTATAAATATGATCTTTCGTATATAAAAATATATAGATCAATAATAAATTTTCGTATATAAAAATATTTAGATAATAATAGATTTTTTCTGTATACCTTTTTTTAATCAAAATTTTATGGATCATAAATATCATTTTACGTATATAAAAATATTTAAATCAATAATAAATTTTTTTCCGTATATAAATATTATTTATGTTTATGTATCATTTACAAAAATAATTGGATCAATAGTAAATTTTCGTATATAAAAATATTTAGATCAATAATAAATTTTTTCTCGTATATTATTTTTGAATAAAAAGTATTTAGATCATAACATCATTAATAAATTGTCCAAGATTAACACAAAAAATAAAATGAAAAGTTGATTAATAACTTTGAGAATGATACATTTAATACCCAACAAAACATAGTCAAACATATGATTAAAAACTATTTAAACTTGTATTAGATAAATCAATGCTTTTAATTTTTCCGCAACCTTTCAATGTGCATGTGATAATTCTTCTTTTGCAAAATCTTTCAACACAAATCATTTATGGTTTAGGTCCAATGATTTTTTTTAGCTAAGATCCCTAAATTAATCACAAATTAATTTTAAGACAAAACAGAATGATAGGATTTTACGTATATAAAAACATTTAGATAAACAATAATTTTGTGATGATATTTGTATATCATATGTTATTTTTTTTAAAAGGAACGTCAAATAAAAAAATATTATTTATTAAAAAATATGGAGTAAAATATTTAAAAATATTTATAACTCATGTTAATTAATTAGTCATTAAGGTTTGCCTCCTGAACATGTGGTTATTATTCAACTATAGAAGAAATTTGAAATAAAAAACATAGCAATACTATGTCTTTCATTTTGTCTAGATCAATTGCCAATACGTCAAATAGGAAAGCTACTCTATGATGAGGAAAGGATAGAAAGGCATGATCATTATCATAATAGATTGTCAAAGAGTATTGAAAAGGTAAACATGTAGTTTAATATTAACAAATAAGCTATTCCCGAAGAAAAAATGTAGTTGATATCAGTCATTAAAATATGTAGTTTTACTAATGGTTCCATAAGTCAATGAATCTGTCTTCCATTTGGTCTAGCATTAAGGAGTGTTATCCTAAGGTTTTGGAAAATACGAAATGGCTGATTGGTGATGGAGCCCGGGTGAATTTTTGGATGGATTGTTGGCTTGAGGAGCCTTTAGTAAAGCTGATGCAAATTCCTGACATTTATCATGCTACTCTTAATACTAAGGTCAATGATTGGATGTTGAATAGCTCTTGGTGTGTCCCTGCTAACGTGCAAGCTGCCTTCCCTCAGTTGATGGCTAAAATCTCTGCCATTGTTCTGCCTGAGGGGGATGTTGAAGACACTAGGGTCTGGAAAAGCAATGAATCTGGGGAGCTTGATCTTAAGTCTGCTTACAGGCTTCTGCAGAAGAATATCTCTTCCCCTGCGGCTCAATGGATATATTCTAATTTTCCTTGGAACAAGGGCGTTCCTCCTTCTCATTCTATGTTGGTTTGGAGACTGCTCCATAATAGATTGCCCACGGATGACAATCTGAGTATTCGTGGCTTCCATCAAACCTCCATGTGCACGCTTTGCAAAAAGGATTTGGAGACTTCTTCTCACCTTTTTTTCCACTGCTCCTTTGTTAAGAATATTTGGACCTGGCTCTGTCATAAAACGCAATTCTTGGGTAGCATTGGTTACTTGCAGAATTGTATTGATTTGATTAATGCTCAACCTTCTCCTCAAGCTATGGTGGTGGCTATTTCTTGCATCTGTAACTGTTTCTATCAGGTTTGGAGGGCCAGGAACTTGGGTCAGTTCGAGGGCAAGAAGCTTACTTGGAAATCTTGTGTTAGCATTATTATGGCTAGAGCTAAACTGGTGGGGGATACCACTCTAAATTGTTCCAATAACTCCATCCAAAATTTCTCTATTCTCAAAGGTTTTGATGTGAATTTACGTCCAACTTGGCATGTTTACTCTAAGGAGGTCCTTTGGATTCCTCCTCCGATTGGTTGGATTAAGGTGAATGTTGATGGGCTTGCCATGGGGAATCCTTCCTTGATGGCTTGTGGTGGTATTTTTAGAAATGCCCAGGGTTGTCATCTTGGTAGCTTCAGTGACTTCCTTGGCTCCGGCAACGCTAGTTTGGCTGAATTGTTAGCAGCCATTTTAGCCATGGAAAAGATCATAAATTTGGGCTGGAAAAATATTTGGTTGGAATCCGATTGCACTTTGGTTGTAAATGCTTTTAGTAACTCTTCTTTGGTTCCGTGGGGTATCAGATCTCGTTGGCTCAACTGTGTTGCGATCCTTCGCACTATGGACTTCATGGTATCCCATGCTTTTAGGGAGGCCAATTTTTGTGCTGATACTTTGGCGAACATAGGATTTGCGTCTCGTAGCTATGCTTGGTTTAATTTTGTTCATTCTACTATTGCTAAAGACTTCCTTTTAGATAAGGAAGGTGTTCCTAGAATTAGGTTATGCTCTCTTTAGGGGTTTTGGTGTTGTCCCCCCTGTTTTTGTGTATCTTTGTTTTCTCTTTTAATATATTCTTCAGTTTAAAAAAAAAAAAATCAACCCAATAAATGTTATGAACTCCCTGTACTTGTTATAGTTTTTCTGATGTAGTGACAATTGTTTATATTATTATAACCATAGCCCGGATACAGTACATATAATAAAATGAATTTTTTAAAATATACATTTGAGTATTAAGATGTGCATCAGGGTAGATAGTTGCAGATAGCATATGTGTAAAACGGATAATAGTATCCTGCAATGTACAGAAAGAGAAAATCAGTTTTATGGATAGTATTCTATAGCTCTAGACATCTCCAAAAAAAAAACACTGACATTGACACATAATTTGAAAATATAAATATTAAGTAGTTCACATTAGTATCTAATAGCCAAGTAAATACCAATTTATAGTACATGTTAATATTTCATACAACCTGTTCACAGGAACGTGGAAGACACATACCTTAATATCATTAATCTACAAATTACAACATGAATATTTCTTAAAAAATCACCTTTCAGCCAATGCATCTTATATAACACAACACATACTACATAATCCAAGAATGTTAACAATGTTGCTTCAGATTTACCATTTGATCTTTTAAAATAAACATCTAAAATTCAACAATTCATAAACCAAACCCATTAAATAATCATATAAAATATATATGAAAGTCAAAGTAAACCGTCCATGGTTCATTACTCTAAATACATTCACTTGTTTGTCATTGTTAATAACAGTATTAGATAAGATTCAAAAACTTCACATATATGTCAAGTAAATTAGTATTAAGACGTACCTGATAGATGAGACTTGACTGGAATATTCTACCTCAAAAAATCAGATATAAAAGTTGTCTGCATATAAGCAACATTTCAGAAATAAGTCAAGCTCATAGTTTATTTTTGTTCACATGCACGTAATTTAACAACCAAGTCCCAACCAAAGCTGCATTTTCACCAAAAGAAACAATGTTAATTTTTTTCAATAATGTACCATCTTTTTGTTTTATATACATTAACAGAAAACAATTGAATATAGTTGAAAATAACAATATATGATGATTTCATTCCATTCATACCATGACTTATCATGTTTTGCAATGATGTGTAAGATGAAAAAATTATTATATTCAAAATCGTCTCCCTTGTGTAACCATTCAAAATACTCATCCAATTTCAATATGAGCATGGACAAATATATCTCTGAGTTCTGATTGCTTTTTGAAAGAAATTTCCTTCATCCTGCTTGCATTAAGTTGGTCAAGTCTCTCAACTTCCACTTCAGCCTTCATTTTAAAAAAAATCTCGGAAGTACTAACACAAAAAATGAAATATCATATTCTATTGGCAGTAGATCTGAAAAATGAGCTTTTATTATCCTCAATAATCAACAACATTTGAAGTACTAACACAAAAAAACTAATTACCAAGCTCGACACTAACACGTAAACAATAATTATAATTTAAAAAATATTTGAGATTATATAACCAATTTAATTTTGGTAAACAGTTCAATCCATGTATACAAATAAAATTCGCAACATTGAATGTGAAGCTCACCAGAAACTTATAAGTTACCACTATAATTATTGAAGCAACTTATAAGTTAAGTCATACCTTGGATTCTTTGGGGAAGCAACTTATAAGTTAAGTCATACCTTGGATTTTTGTACTTTGAACCTCAAATGTTGACTGAAGGAATGTAAATCTATATCAACAGCATGTGCAAGTCAGTTCTAGATTGATAAATGTTTATCCTTCACTTTCAATCATTTATAATCAAACACTTACTCATATTAATCAAATACATTTTTTCGTATCAGTTTATTAATGATAATAATAGACCATGATCCCTTGCTGAAATAGTGAAATTTTAATAACATGCATGAAGATAGCATAAAGTGATAATCTTATAAAATCCTAACTAATTAGCACATAGTGATATGAAAAAGAACACTTCAACAATGGCCTTAATACCATTCAGCTTCAACATTAATACCATTCACCTTCAAACTGGCCATAGAAGCATCGAAAGATGCATTTTGTGCATCCAATATCTCATGAATCTTCAATGTTTCTTCATGTCATATTAATCAATCATAACAATCAGCAAAATGTGTAACTTAAATTAATCATCTTCACTATATTAAGTAAAAAAAATGCATTATGAGATAAGATAACTTACATCATCGTCATTTCAGTCCATAAAATGCAACAACCATTTCATCAATAATCATCACCTTCACCATCAAAGGCCAAATGCCTACAAGTAAATGTTGGTTTCCTAAAATTCAAAACATAAACAGATTAAATAAGACATAATCGAGTTATTATTTATGAATATTAACATCATTTTCATTTTCGTATACAAAAAATCACTAAAAAATCTTAACTTATGTTTTAAGAGAGATCTACCACCACAGTCGCCATCGGAAATGCATTGTCGCTACCACAGATCTACCACCGCGAAAAGGTTGAACTTGTTACCACATCACAAATTCATATATGCTTTTTCAACTTCTTTGCCTAAAAAACTCCACAACCCGTAAGCATATACAACCCGTAAGCATATGCGTCTGATATAAATAATATGAACATAAAAGGTTGAATTTCTTACCACATCAAAAACTCATACATGCTTTTTCTACTCCTTCGATTGAAACAAAACCATAACCCACAAACAGATCTCCATCTTCATGGCTTGAAATCAAATCCACAACCCAAAAGTAGATCTCAACATTTTTTGTCGCTTGAAATCGAAACAACATTCCGTTAAAAGCTTTATTGCTTGAAATCATATATGGTTCTTCTTAGCTTTCATAAATGTATCGCTTCGTCAAATGGAGAAAAAGAAGAAAGTGAAGAGGAAGAAGAAATAAAATAAAAAGGTGAATGGAAAGGTTTCATCAGAAGAGAGAGAGATGCAAATGGGGCGAAATCAGAAAATCCGATGGACAAAAGGAAGAGGGGTGGACAAAAGGAATGGCGGTTTGGCTCTTATTTCAAACATGCACTTTTGGTTTGGCTCTGTTTCCAAATATGCCATGTGTCATAGCAAAAATGTACTTTGTCAACCAGCATTTTGTTTTGTTTCCAAATATCAAACCGAGTTTCCGCTTTTTGGTTAACTTTTTAGTATATTTAGAACAAACTATTTGTCTCATTTTAACAATTAAAATCAAATATAATTTATGTGTAACTAATAGTACAATTTGGTTAGAAAAAGTAAATTTTGGACACTTTTTACCCCCAAATCAATGAGGTGGAGGGTAAAGAAGAAAGGTTAAATTTGAATTTTCCAGAACCATTTATTTTCTTATATTATAGATCTTAATCTTTTGTTTATTTTTCCTCTTATCCCCTAATCTATTAAGGATGGAAAAGTTAGCTATAAAGAGTAGAAGTAGTAATGCTAAGGTAATGGGAAGCATAATATCAATAGCAGGTGCTTTTGTCTTAACTTTCTACAAAGGATCATCCATCTGGAATTTCTCTTTACTTGATCAACCAAATGAATTTCTCGAGTCCGTGGATTCAAGTTGGGCCATTGCTGGCATTCTGCTAATAGTCGAATATTTTCTGGTTTCTCTTTGGTGCATTTTACAGGTAGGTGGGATTAGTATTACTTAAAATGAGAGATTATACCTTAAATCCTAGTGCTTAAGTTTATGCAGGGCACACACAGACACGGACAATGAACACAACACTTACACGTAAACATTAGAAATATTATGAGAAAATGGAAGTGATTGACTGTAACCACATGTGTCGGTGTTATACACGAACACTTGTTAGACACCAGAAAATCAAAACCCTTTACAAGTAAATATTTTTTCACTTGTTATTTAATGATCGCTTCAAAAATTTAGTTCTAAATTTTTCAGTTCCTATAATAACTTAGCAGGTACATATCTTGAAAGAGTTCCCAGACGAACTAACTTTAGTCTTGTTATATATATATATTCTGTAAGTGCAACCATCATATCGACGGTTGTAGCTTTGTTATCAGTTCCAAATGCAAGTGTTTGGAAAATAGGACTAAATCTCTCACTCATCTCCATTGTTTCCACTGTAAGTTACACTACAAACTTCTGCGAATAAACAGATTGTTTTGAGGGTTTGAATTTGCAATATCCGGTCACAAGGCAGTAATGGACTAAATGAAGTACTAGTATAAGCTATATTCATAAGCTCTTTAAAAAAGTGTAACAAATGCTGATGCCAGTAGATTAGTTCAAATAAATCAATCTAACCATAGCCTTAATTTAGTTTAATAACCTGCATGGACATTTTCATTTGGGAAAGATGTTGCCATTTTGCTCATTTCTGATTTTCCTACTTAATTATATGGTTGTTGAACTATTCATTTGTCTATATGCTTTTTACATTTTACAGTATAATTGGAGCCGCTATCATCTCAATTGGCCTTTATGGTGTATTATGGGGAAAAGCAACAGAAGAGATAGAGGAAGATGTTGGTAGTTTGGAGGCACCATCTAGAGAGAATGCACATGCACCTCTTTTGCAAAGTTATAGAACTCAAACTTTTGAAAAGAAAATAGATGAATTTTTTTAAAACATGGTTATCAAAATTGCTGTATTTTTTACTGGCTACTTTAGGTAAAACAATATGAGTACTTCAAGATGTATTTTGTGACAAGACATCGTATATGAGACAAGATGTTCTTATATGAGACAAGAGTTCAAGATGTATTTTGTGACAAGACATCGTATATGAGACATGATGTTTTAATATGAGACAAGACATCGTTTGTTTTGATTTTTTTAAAAAAATGATTTTTATAGTTATATAATTTTGTGTAAAAAATATTTACAAAGAAACTTTTTCTAAAAGCTTCAAATAAAAATTTGGTTTCAATAGTGATTCTTAAAATGTTATTTTAGGTATTTTAACTTTTTATTGAAACTTTTTTTGAATATCAAAATTTCAAAAAATCACTTAATTTTAAAGCTATTTCAAATAGATTTTCATAAAAATCATTTTTGAAATATAATTTTTTGAAAAAAATTGTGATTTTGACTAAGACATGGTCTTCAATAATGTATGTTTATGTTATAAGATATCAAAATTAGTGTTTCATTTTAGAAAAAACAATTATAGAAAAACTTGAAATATTTTGAAAAACGATTTTGTAAAATCTATTTTCAAAAGTACAAAGAAAAAATTCCTTTTTTTAAAGGTGAAACAAACAAGCCCAAATAAAATCTAACCTTCATCAAAATCAAATATGTTGTTATCAATTCAAATGCTAATTGGAGAAAAGCCCAACAGATGAATTGTTATATAAAGACTCATTCCTAACATTGAAGACATGAAGTAAGAGTTGAATATCTAGTGTGTTAGAGTTTGTTCTTTGAGTTTTTGTTTGTGTTGTTAATTATTCACCTCTATAGCGCCTAAGTTCCAAATTTAAGGCATACAGGTTGGTTTGTTAAGTTGAGTTGTAACTCAACAATCCTTAAACATGTTTTATGTATTGATCACTAAGGTAGTGAATGAGAAAAAGTGAGAGAGGTTCTCTCATATTTAGGGAAAGTCCTAAATAGAAAATCATGGGTAGTATTAAGTAATTAAGAGGCATTGAACAAGGTTTGTTCATCTAAGACTACTGTACTAATATTATAGAGAATGTATTTCCTTTCTTGGGTTGGAAGTCCCCCTGACGTAAGTGACGTTGCACCGAATTGGATTAACATCATTTGTGGCATTTATTGTCTTATGATTTATTTGATAATATATGTCAATCTATTATAAGAACGTTGTATACATTGTCTCATACATCGTGTCCAATATCTGTCTAGCAAATAATATAATTTTATATGACATCAGAGCATACACTATGTTCTGTTTGGAGGAGCTACAGGGAAAAGTATTTTATGTTCACATGGACAATGCTAAGGATGAATGATTAGTCAATGACCACCTGTATTGGATGACACTATGATTATAGGAAAGCTACAATGATAGCTTTCCTTAAATTCATGGACAACAAAACATGGAAGGCTATAATAAAATGTTAGAAATATCTTGTGACTATCTCTCAAGATGGAACATCAATCTTAAAACAGGAAGCTGAATGGTCTAATGCTGAAGATGAAGAAGCTCTTGAAAACTCCAAATCCTGAATGTTATTTTCAATGGTGTGAACAAGACACAAAGATTATTAACCGATTAAGAACACTTCTAATCGATTAAGACACTAGTCTTTGTAGGTTTTTCTTTGTGGAAATTAGGGTTGTCATTTTTGTGAAGCACATAATCGATTAGATCTAGCACATATCGGATTATGAGCATTAAAAGGCTCATGGATAGTTTTTCTTTTTGAACCAAAGTTTTACCTATAAATATATGACTTCTCATCACTTTCAAAATATACTAGAAAATGTATTTCATTTTACTTTCTTACTTATTACTCTCTTCCTTTTCATTTCTTTCATTTTCACTAAATTACCTTAATGTTGTAAGAGTGAAAAATATTAGTGAGTCATTTCTTGTGTATTTTGGTGTATTATTCTAATTTATGCAAGTGAAATTTATCTCTTATGTAATATTTCTTTGTGCACAGTTATTGTTTGATTTGTGAGTTTATCCAATAAAATCTCTCATTTGGTTTGTGAGATTGTTCGTTAAAATATCTATTTGGTTTGTGAGCTTCGCCTGGTGTAAGATCCTCATTTGATCGTGAAAATCTCTATTTGTTTCTATTGGTTATGAGATTAGTTTGACATAAAATCTTGTGTTTGGTTTGGAGGAAAGTCAGTGTAAAACTCTAGTTTATTTGTTAGAAGGTTCAAAGGCATAACATGTGAAAAGCTCATATACCGACAACTCTCAAGAATAAATTCCTAGGGAGAGGAGTATGACAAATGATTAGGTTGAACCTCTATAATTTTTTTATGCAATTCTCTTATCCCTTATCTCTTTTTATTTCCACCATTTATTCATTTTCGTGTGTTTAAATATTGTCTTTACTCTAATTTTGTTTTTTTTTAAATTTATTCGGATGTCTAATATTTGTTGGATTGATAAAATTGTCTTAAACAATTTATTTGATCAAATACTTTTTAATTAGACATAGTTTTTCAAACCTACACGATTCACTCTTATTGTGTTTGGAGTAACTTGTCTAACAAAAATACACCAAGAATTTTGTTGAGTGAAACAAAAAAAATATCAACTAAAATAAGTAGTCTTAAGCTAAAAATAATGTTCTAACTAGTGTAAGCAAAACCACAAGAAGGAGTAGCCAATAAATGACAAGTACACACATATTTTGTTTACTTAGTTTGATCAAGTCAATCTACTTTTAGGGAGACAAATTATTTGATCCACTACAATTCAAAAGTTATTACAATAGATTTCGAGAAAAGTTACAAAAAAATCTCATTCAAATTCATAACATCTCTTATTTTCTACCCAATTATTTTCAAATTTCTCCTCCTTTTTCATATAAATCTCTTACAAGATGTTTAGAAGTGTTGGTAAAAATATTTCTAAAAGAAAATTCAATTAAAACAATGAATTCTAAGAATTCGTTTATTTGTTTCTTTAAGTTTTTCTCTCTAGAAAACTATACGATGATACTCATACCTTTTTTAAGGGGTTGAAAAACGTCTTTTTGTAGGTGCTATGAAATATGGTTGGACTTAACTCGATCCTATAAAATTGGTTTATAAGGTGAAGATTGCTCTCACTTATAATTAAGTATATGTTCAGGTCACACCCTCATGTCCAGTACTAGGCAACTGAAGTGTAAAAATGAATGGCAGGTGATCCGATAGCGAAAACTTGATACTAGTTGATCTACCAAATCTCAAACGAGACTTTTGATATTATGTTAAGAAATGTGATTAGACCTAATTCAACCCTACAAAACTGACTTGTAGAGTAAAAATTATCTCCATTTATAAACACATGTTCATATTCTTAATTGTAGGTGTAGGTGCTAGGGAAAACACATTTATTCTCAATGAAAATTTGAAAAACCACGTGTATCCATTGACTACATCACTCCACTTTGTTTTAAAATATTCGAATCTAATGTTAAGAAATAGACATTCATGCAATGTATTAAGATGATAACAAAACACACCCACTGTTTTTTGTTTCGTACCACTTCATTTTAAAATATTCAAATCTAATCTTTTTAAAACAGAGATTCATGCATTGTATTGCATGGTTTAAAAAGATAGTACAAAATTATTATTTTTAATTCTTTAAACAATATTTTAAAGGCACTTGTTAATTTTTTAACCCTCAAATCCAAATGGCCACGTGTTAAACATCTTGATTCTCTAATCCAAATTTCAAATTAGTTCATCTGTTTTGTTTTATTATCCATATGTTTTCTTGGTTTCTCCACAGCAACACTAGTTGCAATAAACAATATGTATTCAATTAGATCTAGCTATCGTTTTATTTGGAAATATGCAGCATTATTTTATATTTATATATATATATATATATATATATATATATATATATATATATATATATATATATATATATATATATATATATATATATATATATATATGACATTAAAAAATTTATCATGATTATCCTCGTGGTAGTATATTTGAATTAATTTTCTCTACAGTTAAATTATTCAAGATAATAGTGATTATTGTAAAAATGATCACTCTCAGCCACCATATGAGACTCAATTCTAACTCTTGCATCTATAAATATCCTATAGTTGTTCTGTTAATAATATCAAACACATATTTCATCAAATCAAAACCATGTGGTCCATAGTAACTGATCCCATTAGAACTCTTATTTCAAGAGTTGTGAAACATTCCATCCATCCAGATTTTCATTATGCAGTGTCCAAAATGTCCATCATTGATGCTTTTCTCTTCTTTGTAAAATTACTTTTCTTCATCAAAATTAACTATATCTTATATTATTCATTCATGTTATGATAAGAGCAGCAATTCAAGGCCCATTAGAGAGAAGAAAAGATCCATTTTACTTAAGAACTTCTACACTTATTAAAGGGTGTATTTAGTAATAATTTTTAGTTGCTGCACTAGCTGTCTTTTATGTAGGCCCATGGCCCTTTTATCATTAGATAAACCCTAACTATATATTGTAATGAGCTGGTGTGTAATTGAGTAAGAAAAATCAGATTGTTGTTTTTATGTCTTTATCTCTTTTGCAACCCTAGATCTAAAGTTAGCCCTAGCATATTCTATCATTGGTGCTTTCATCTCTTTGAACTCATGGCACCCCCAAAACCTCCTAATCCTTCTTCTAGAGAAATCATAGAGGAAGCTGTTAACCTAGCCCAACTTCAACTTAACAATGCTATGCAAGATACTCAAATGCAAATGGATGAAAGGTTTCATTTGGCAGCTTCTGACCTTGCACAGCAAGTTGGGGAGCTACAAACCAGATTTGACAATGAAAAAGTCATTTCTGATTCAAGACATGAAGCTGTCATGTCAAGTCTACACAAACTGTTGGCTGGGAAGGAAAAACAGCACGCAGACACTGTTCACGTCGGAACTATTCCCGTCAACACTATTCATAGCGGAGCTAGTACTGTTCATGGCGGCTCCGGAACTGTTCATCACAGATCCGGTACTGTTCACAGTGGATCATTTCATACAGCAGGTATTCCTATTAACTCTTCCCACCCTCACACAGTTTCTACCCCACAAAACACCCCTTTTAGACCCACCCCACTTTTCTCACATTCTCCTTCAATCCCTACTGTTAACTCTATGCTACAGACTCCAACCCCTCAACCTCATTCTACTTTTACACCCTACATTCCACCTCCACCACTCTACCCTCCCAACCCTAATATTCCAATTTTCCCTCAACCCCCTTTTCCCCAATATGCCAACATTCCACCTTTACCACCCTTACGAACACCTAAGTTAGAACTAGCTATGTTTGATGGGTCTAATCCTCTTGAATGGTTGTTCCAAGCGGAACAATTTTTTAGTTTTTATAATATGCCTCATGAAAATAGATTATCTTTAATATTCTTTTACATGAAAGATGATGCTTTAGGGTGGTTCAAATGGATGCACCAAAACTCATTGCTGTCTGATTGGGTTTCTTTTACTAAAGCCTTAGAATTGCGATTTGGTCCCTCGTCTTATGAAAATCACCAGGCAGAATTGTTTAAGTTGAAACAGGAGGGAACTGTTGTGGAATATCAAACTAAGTTTGAAAAACTAGGAAACCAAGTTGTTGGTCTACCACCTGATGCCATTTTAAATTGCTTCATTTCTGGCCTCACCATTGAAATTCAAAACGAAATGGCTATTCATAAACCCACCTCAATTTCCCAAGCTATTGGCTTAGCAAAACTTATTGAATCCAAATTAAAAGATTCCAAACCACGTTTTTCTAAACCCCCTCAAACCCAATATGGCCGCCCAAATTCCACTTTTCCTTCATCAACTACAAAACTTGCCACAACTAGCGTTTCTCCATTTCCCCAACCTACCAGACCACCTAATCCCATTGTTACCCCAAAATTCCCAATAAAAAAGTTGACACCTGCCCAATTACAAGAAAGAAGAGCCCAAGGTCTTTGTTACAATTGTGATGAAAAATTTTTTATTGGCCACAAGTGTGCTACTGCCAAGTTCCTCTTGCTAATGGATGAGGAAGAATCTCCTCAATTATCAACAGCATTGAATGCGAGTGAGGATCAAGACAATTTTGAGGAAAATCATAATGATACTTATTTTCAATTATCCACTCAAGCCTTAACCGGTCATTTCTCACCCCAAACTCTTAAATTCAAAGGAATCATTAGTGGGCTGCCAGTCATGGTTTTGGTGGATACGGGCAGTACCCATAATATATTACAGCCCAGAATTGCCCAACATTTGAACTTACCCACAAACCCAATTCCAAATTTTTCTGTAATGGTGGGCAACGGTTCTCACATACAATGCCAAGGAATTTGTAACAACGTTCCAATCACCTTGCAAGACAAACCCTTTCACCTACCATTCTACTTATTGCCCATTGAAGGGGCAGATGTTGTTTTAGGGATGGCTTGGTTGAGAACTTTAGGTCCCATTCAAGCAGATTTCTCTATCCCATCTATTACCTTTACCCATCAAAATACATCCCTTACCCTTCAAGCAGATCCAAGTTCCCATCCTTCACCCACTACTTTTCACCAACTCAAACAAATGGTCCATACTGACTCCATCTCTTCATTTCACCTCATGATCTTCAATCAGATTGACCATGACCCCCAAAAACTTGACCTAACACCCTCACCCCCACCTAACAAGCCCATAGAATTTCACCCTGCTATTTCTGACCTTATTCAAACCTACTCCACCATATTTCAACCCCCTAAAGGCCTCCCTCCACCAAGATATCATGACCACCACATACCCCTACTCCCTAACTCACCTCCTATTAATGTAAAGCCTTACCGATACCCTCACTCACAAAAAGAAGCCATGACCATTATTATACAAGACATGTTAAGCGAAGGAACCATAATTCCCAGTACCAGCCCTTTCTCCTCACCCGTCTTACTAGTAAAAAAAAAAGATGGCACTTGGCGTTTCTGTGTTGATTACAGAGCCCTAAATGCAGTTACTATTAAAGACAGATTCCCAATCCCGACAATTGATGAGTTATTAGATGAATTGGGTTCAGCAACAATTTTTACCAAGATAGACTTATGCTCAGGCTACCACCAGATCCGTGTTGCAACGGAAGATACACATAAAACAGCATTTCGCACTTTTGATGGACACTATGAGTTCTTAGTGATGCCCTTTGGGCTAACTAACGCTCCTTCTACCTTTCAATCAGCCATGAATGACCTTTTAAGACCCTACTTGAGAAAATTTGTTTTAGTTTTTTTTGATGACATTCTTATTTATAGCCCCAATTTTCATGATCATCTAGTTCATTTGCAGGTCGTTTTTGACTTATTAAAAGCTAACTCATTTTATGCTAAGATGTCTAAATGTGTGTTTGCAGTGGACAAAGTTGACTACTTAGGTCATGTTATCTCTGTAGGTGGTGTTGCACCTGACCCAGAAAAGGTGAAGGCAATCTTGGATTGGCCTCCACCCCGATCTCTCACGACGCTCCGTGGTTTCTTAGGCCTCACCGGTTTCTATAGGCGCTTTGTGCGCAACTACGCCACTCTCGCCGCTCCGCTCACCGATTTATTAAGATCAAATAAGTTTACATGGGGTACAGAGGCATCTTTGGCCTTTACAGAATTAAAAAGACAAATGACCGACATGCCGGTACTTGTTTTGCCAGATTTCACTAAGACTTTCGTCGTTGAGACAGATGCTTCGGGTGTGGCCATTGGTGCTGTGCTTTCCCAAGATGGACACCCTATCGCTTTCTTCAGCAAGAAAATGTGTCTGCGACTTCAGGCTTCCTCAGTCTATGTTAGAGAAATGTATGCTGTAACAGAGGCAATAAAAAAATGGCGTCAATATCTCTTGGGTCAACAGTTCCATATTTATACAGACCAAAAGAGTTTACGCAACTTATTATTGCAGAAGATACAGACTCCGGAACAACAGAAATGGACCTCTAAACTGCAGGGATTTAACTTTGAAATATTCTACAAACCTGGCATGACAAACTTAGTTGCTGATGCTCTGAGTCGAAAACTTTGCGATGATGCATCCCTTCTACTTGCTGTCTCTTCTCCAATTCCAGATCTCATCAACAAACTTCAACACTTTTACACCCACGATGCTCAGGGGAGGAACATGTTGACACAGTTTGTACAAACAAGTAAGAACCAGAACGATTTTACAGTGGCAAAAGGGCTGATTTACTACAAGGAACGAATTTACATACCTGAACTTGCAGAAATCCGGCACTCGATACTTCAGGAATTCCACAACACTCCTTCAGCAGGTCACTCCGGAGTTAAAGCTACAATGGCCAGAATATCAGCTTCTTTTGCGTGGCCAGGACTCTACAAACAAGTTAAAACATTTGTTCAGCACTGCACAATCTGTCAACAAAATAAGTACTTGACTCAAAAAAAGAAGGGCCTTCTACAACCGCTACCAGTTCCAAATCAGGTGTGGGAAGAACTTACTATGGATTTTATCACCAATCTGCCAAACTCATTCGGCTTCACTGTGATTTGGGTGATCTGCGACCGATTAACTAAGTTCATCCACCTCATTGCCTTGCCAGCTAAGTTCACAGCTCAAGATCTGGCACATCGCTTCTCTGTCGAAATCCACCGCTTGCATGGTACCCCTAAGTCAATCGTCTCGGATCGGGACCCCTTGTTTCTCAGCAAGTTCTGGAAAGAATTTTTTAAGACACAAGGAACTAAATTAAAATATAGTACATCATACCATCCAGAAACGGATGGTCAAACGGAAGTGACAAATAGATCTGTGGAAACATACCTTCGTTGCTTTGTAAGTGACCACCCTCGCAAGTGGTTCAAGTTCCTTCACTTGGCGGAACTCTGGTATAACACTTCCTTCCATTCAGCTATCCAAATGACACCCTTCAGGGCCTTGTATGGCCGTGACCCACCAAACATCCATC
Source organism: Vicia villosa (assembly GCF_029867415.1). Taxonomy (NCBI): domain Eukaryota; kingdom Viridiplantae; phylum Streptophyta; class Magnoliopsida; order Fabales; family Fabaceae; genus Vicia; species Vicia villosa. The sequence continues at coordinate 160,926,001 of NC_081181.1, forward strand.
ACTGTCTCGCAAACGCGCCTGAGAACGATCACCTCCCGACTTTGCTTCAAGAACACGAACAAATTATCACACAGTTAAAAGAGAACCTCAAACGCAGTAGAGTCCAGATGGAGAAGCAAGCCAATAAACACAGAGAACATTTTACCTTCAACGTGGGAGACTGGGTCCTTTTACGTCTTCAACCGTACCGCCAACAAACTGTTCACAACAGACTTTCCCAAAAATTATCCCAACGCTACTTTGGCCCTTTCAGAATCACAAAGCGCGTCGGAGAAGTCGCGTATCAGCTGGATCTTCCGTCCTCCTCTCGCATCCATCCCGTTGTTCATATATCTCTGCTTCGTCCTTACCATGGAAAGGACCCAACGAAAGATCTTCAGCCATTACCTGCAAATCAAACCGTTAATTTTGTTCCAAACCAAGAAGGAGAACCTACAGATCTAACAGTTGTCGAACAAGGTTCACCTGTGCCGGCCTTGGTCGTGAAGGATCCGAAGAAAGCAAGCTTGGATGATGACTCCAGCATAGCGAGAGAACTGAGTGTTTGTAAAAAAATATCTCAAAGAAAGATTTCTTGTGAAACTGAGCAGAGCAAATCTAGAAGTATGGAGAAGTTCTCTCAAAGTACTGAAGGAAGAGAAAATAAAATGTCTCCACTAAGTACTTCGGTACTTAATAGAAAACCTCTAATGCTTCCTACAGGTTCCAATCCCACGCATGATTTAGCCACGTGTCCAATATCCAACGGTCCTATTTCGCCCACTGACTGCATCACGTGCTTTCCCCCATTTCCAGCTGTATCCCACCCAACTACTCCCATTAAAGACCCAGCTTTTTCTGTTTCACCTACTCCCAACGTTATCTTCCCACTGCCCAAGGAAGACCTTCTTCGTTCCCCACACTCAACGTTCGGATTTCAAACTTCCTCCATCCCTCCTTGTGCCACGCGTCCATTCCAGATTTCATCCCCTGATCTTGGTCAATCTCAACCCTCATTTTCGGCCCCACTTGCATTGGATCCTCTTACAGCTTTCAAAAATTCCGAAAATGCCACTAACACCTTGAACCTTGAGGACAAGGTTCTCATTGGGCCTATGAGTATTGATAAGAGCAGCAATTCAAGGCCCATTAGAGAGAAGAAAAGATCCATTTTACTTAAGAACTTCTACACTTATTAAAGGGTGTATTTAGTAATAATTTTTAGTTGCTGCACTAGCTGTCTTTTATGTAGGCCCATGGCCCTTTTATCATTAGATAAACCCTAACTATATATTGTAATGAGCTGGTGTGTAATTGAGTAAGAAAAATCAGATTGTTGTTTTTATGTCTTTATCTCTTTTGCAACCCTAGATCTAAAGTTAGCCCTAGCATATTCTATCATGTTACTTTATTAATAATATACATAGTTGTTGTTGCAAAACTGGACCTAACTACATTAACTTTGTTGTTTTTTTTGTGTGTGCATGACTTGTACAGATTGTGCATTCCATTGATAAGTTGGGAATATGGCATCGTTTGCCTGTAATCTTAGGGCTATTGTACTTAGCCATAAGGCGTCATCTTCATCAAGAATACAATCTCCTGAATGTTGGAACAACACCTGTAGGGATTAGGTCAAATCCATCTGATTTTCCATATAGAACTGCTGATGGAAGATACAATGATCCCTTTAATGATGGTGCTGGAAGTCAAGGATCTTTCTTTGGCAGAAATATTCTCCCTGTTGATCAAAAGAACAAGGTATAAAATATTTTGGATTTTTCTAATTGGAGATTTATATTTAGACTTAAGTGGAAAAATTTTATAATGAAAAATTATATAAAATTGGATATTATTTTTTATGTAGTTGTTGAAGCCAGATCCAATGGTGGTGGTCACAAAGCTTCTAGAGAGGAAAACATACAAGGATACTGGAAAACAATTCAATGTGATTGCAGCTTCTTGGATTCAGTTTATGATACATGATTGGATTGATCATTTGGAGGACACTAAGCAGGTTCAAATGGATTTCATCAGAAGTTATATCTTTGGCTTTTTTTAGTGTATACTTATGACTTTAGAAAATATTAAATGTCATTACTATATATAGATTGAACTCACTGCACCATCAGAAGTTGCAAGTCAATGTCCATTAAAATCTTTCAAGTTCTTTAAAACAAAAGAAATTCCAACTGGTTTCTATGATATCAAAACTGGACATGCAAACATTCGTACACCTTGGTGGTAAGACTAATTCTATTACATATGTTCTCAATTTAAGACCTTTTAAATTAACTTACTTACACATAACATGAGTATATGTTTATGATAAAAGGGATGGAAGTGTGATATATGGAAGCAATCAAGAAGTTTTGAACAAAGTGAGGACTTTTAAAGATGGGAAGTTGAAAATATCAAAGGAAGGTCATCTTCTTCATAATGAAGATGGAACTGCAATTTCAGGTGACATTCGTAACAGTTGGGCTGGTGTCACAACTTTGCAGACCCTTTTTGTTCAAGAACACAATGCTGTTTGTGATGCTCTCAAGGTATGTCTATTAATTGTTGTCTATAATGTCATTTTAGTACAAAAAACTAATACACATTTTCTTTTAATATTGTACTTTATTAGAAGGAATATCCACTCTTGAAAGATGAAGAACCATGGTTTTAAATTGCGGTCCGCAACCGCAATTGCACCCGCAATATTGCGGATGCGGTTGCCTCCGCAACCGCATCGGACCGCAATTGCGGTGTGATTTTAAAGTCTCGCTTCCGGATGCATTAGGAACCCCATCGGACAATTTTAATCATGTTTTTTTAAGTATTTTCATCAAAAATCAATATATTAGGAGTCTAAAACTCAATTTACTTCTTATATAATGAAAAAACATAACATTAAGTGTTTTTCAATATAATATTTCAAACACTTCCTTTAAAAAATTCACGCCGCAACGGCCGCAATGCGCATCGCAACAAGCGCAATGACCGCAATCGCAACATCCGCAACCGCAACCGCATCCGCAGCCGCAATCGCAATTTAAAACCATGTGAAGAACTTTATCGCCATGCTAGATTGGTGACTTCAGCTGTGATTGCGAAGATCCATACCATAGATTGGACTGTTGAGCTTCTTAAAACCGACACTTTGCTAGCAGGCATGCGAGCCAATTGGTATGGATTATTGGGAAAACAATTCAAGGACAAATTTGGGCATGTTGGAAACTCCATATTGAGTGGATTTGTGGGAATGAAGAGATCAGAAAATCATGGTGTTCCATACTCTTTAACTGAGGAATTTGCCACTGTCTATAGAATGCATCCACTGCTACCTGACTCACTGCATTTAAGAGACATATCTGCCACTCCTGGACAAAACAAATCTCCACCATTAATCAAAGAGTATGACAAGATTATATTCTTAGTTTTACATTATCATAACTTTTTTCCGATGATAGTAATTATTAGAAATATTATCAACACACTCTTGATTCTTGAACACTTTTTTTGGGATCAAAGCATCTAATAAATCTCCTTTGTTTGGTAATATATAGGATTCCTATGAATGATTTGATTGGACTACAAGGGGAAAAGACCTTGTTGGAAATAGGTAATGCAAAACAATTAGTATCAATGGGTCACCAAGCTTGTGGAGCCCTAGAACTTTGGAACTACCCATCATGGCTAAGAAACTTAGTACCACATAATATAGATGGCACTGAAAGATCTGATCATGTTGACTTGGCTGCTCTTGAAGGTACGTAAGATATATGAATCACAAATTCAAATTCTAAAACCATTTATTTTCTTGGATCCATAGACTATTTCTTATTTTATAAAGTGATGTGTAATTGATATTATAATTTGATCTAATAAATGGTGCAGTTTATAGAGATAGAGAGAGGAATGTAGCAAGATATAACCAATTTAGGAGAGGACTATTGTTGATACCTATTTCTAAATGGGAAGATTTGACTGATGATGAAGAAGCCATTAAAGTGTTGGAAGAAGTATATGGTGATGATGTTGAGGAGCTTGATGTGCTAGTAGGTCTCATGGCAGAGAAAAAGATAAAGGGTTTTGCAATTAGTGAGACTGCTTTTGTGATATTCCTTCTCATGGCATCTAGGTAAAAACAATTAACATTTTTATTTTCTTGATGTCTACACCTTTATCTTATTTTTTATGTTTTCATAAATCACATTTATACTATTAAGAATATTTAATATATACTATTAAGAATCTTTATTATAAATTCATCTTTAAATATTTAAATATTTTGAACCTTTAATACAAAATAATGAAGAAATAGAAAAGTTGAGTGACTGAAATGAATGAGTTTTTCAGAGGTTTTATGTGAGACAAAGGTGTCACAAAAGTTGAAAGAATTTTTTTATCGAACTCTGGTAAGACTTGCAAAATTGTACTGAATAGAATGTTGAGCAATTAAAAATCAATACGAGAATAAAATATGTGTAGAAGAGATAAAGAAGTTGCATTGAATGTGAGTAAGACTAGACATAATAAGATTAGAAATGACAATATTAGAGTGAGTTTTGGGTTATCACCTATATCAGAAAAGATGGTGGAAAATAGACTTAGATGATTTTAGCATGTAGTGAGAAGATATATTGAATGTGTGGTAAGGAGAGTAGAATAAATGGAGACAAGTCATATCTAGAGATAAAGGAATGCCTAGAAAAACTATAAGAGAAGCTATTAAAAAATATCTTGAGATTAACAATTTCGATAGAAGCATGGTTACGAGTATAACATCATGGCGAACATTGTCCCTTATAGTCAACCTTACTTGAGGGATAAGGTTTGATTTTTATTGTTCACTACCGAAAATTCGTTGTTTAACCACGATTATTTAGCCACAGTTAAATGACTGTGATTAAGTTTTTATAGTTTTCCAGGATTTAACTATGGCAAACTTAACCATGGTTTAAGAAAGAAGATTACACTAATATTTATGGTGTAATATGAGCAGAAACATCAAGTCATGGTGTAATATGAGCAAAAATATCAACTCAAAGGTTATTAAACATATAAGATCACACACAGAAAATATAAATCTAGCCAATTCCAAGATAAATACAAGATATTAGAATACACCACGTCGAAACTATACGGCACCTTATCGAAAATCATCGCGTTTCTCATAAACCAAATGCAGAAAATATAAATCTAATAACATGTTATATACATATGTATAACTTTTTATTTGTTGGTGTATAAATATTAAACTTTATTTATATATTAATTGTGCAAAAACACGTTGAGTCTTTCACTCCAAGACTATATTATATTTGAATTTGATTGAATATTAATACATATTACAGGAGACTAGAGGGTGATAGGTTTTTTACAAGCAACTACGATGAAGAGACATACACTAAAAAAGGTTTGGAATGGGTGAACACAACTGAGAGCTTAAAGGAAGTCATTGATCGTCACCATCCAGAAATGACACACAAGTGGTTGAACTCTTCAAGTGCTTTTTCTGTTTGGGATTCTTCCCCAAACAAGCATAATCATATTCCAATTTACTTTCGTGTTCCTAATTAATCGATTCAACTTAGCAAAATTTGTGAACTCATGTATGTGTTTGTATTTGGAGTTTCTTTAATAACTTGATGTTGTATTTGTGTTTAGTTGCACACATACACATCTATGTGAACGTATTTATACTTTATATCTTGTATTTAAGTATTTTAAAATAATCACATGTCGTCTTCTAAATAAACAATTTTATGTTGTATTTCAAATAAGTTAGTATCCACTTGTTTTTTTATTTAAATTTATATGTTTTTACTATAAAATAATTTTGATAGATATATTATAGCTATTTTAGGTTTTAGGTGGCAAGAGAAGAAACAACATTAAAGTTAAAGATACTACTAGAGAACTCATGAAATTCCACTATCAAAGTATCATTTTGGTTGGGGGTGCTTGGGTTTGGAATTTTAATAGGATGTGTAACATGTTTATTTGGGAGGTTTAGCTTATGAAGGTCCTTATTGGGTTTATTGAGGGAGTGATCAAACAAAGGATTATTGAGTTTGGAATCCCGATCCTAATGGGATGTTTTAATTGAAGTCTGCCTATGACGGTTTTTCCTCTCTTGTAGATAAGGGTGGGATTAGGTAGGATCACATGATTCATGAGTTGGTTTTCTATTGGGACAATTGGTCTAAATTTGTTGTGTTCTCCTAAAAGATGTTGCAAGATAGGTTTTTCGACTAGGGAATATCTTGGTAAGCGTCGTATTTTATCGGTTGATTGTGGGTTGAAGTGTGAAGTGTGTCTAGGTAAGGTAAAGTCGGTAGATCACTTGTTTGTTCTTTGTAACATAACGATTCATCTGGTATATATTTTTTAAGTGGTAGTGTAGGCCAGTGCATATGTCACATTGTTTCCATAGGTGTTTGAGGTGGTTTAGTGATTAGGTAGTGGCAAGAGGGAGACTTTAGATTCAGTTTTAATCTGGCATGCGGTGGTCTGGACTATCTGGCACTTGCGTCATAAAATAATTTTTTTGTTGGGAAAACTCATCGGTTAATCACCATGTGACTAAGATTATTTTCCTTTCTTGAAAGTGGGTTCAAGTGAAAAAGAAAATTTAGTAAAAAAGAAAGAAATTAGATAGAGATAGTTAGAAAGTGAAAAAGTATGCAAAAATATGTTTTCAGGCGTGTTTTGAAAGTTAGGAGAATCCCTCTATTTATATATGAAAGTTCTTGTTCAAAAAGGAAAATAATCCATGGGCTTTCAAATATATTCGATTTTACCATAGGGTTAACCGATTATGAACTATAAAATACTACAACCCTAGTTCCTAAAAAGGAAATCCTATAATGGCCAATGTGTTAATCTATTAGGAGTTTTCTTAATCAATTAAGAAGCTTTTTTTCCTTTATATAATCAAATGGCTAATGCCCTTAATCAATTAGGCGGTGTTTACAAATTACTAGCTTCCTAAATGTTGAGGATCATCCTTGATCAATCACATTAGCACCTCGATAGTTCCTCTAATAGTTTTAAGGCTATTTAGCAAACTTAGAAATGTTTAGAACACTTTTAGTTGAGTGTGTGCATTTCCTTATTAATTTAATAATTACTCTAATATCTTTACAATACTCTAATCACTCCTCACACACGAACCATACAAGCTTTCACACTTTCTCTCTTTCATAATATTTGAAGCTTCCAAACCCCTTGCTTGATTTATTAATGATTCATTACTTCATTTAGGACTTAACGTATTATAACTAATGAGGCTTAGTATGGATTCTTGATAGAAACCATCATCATAGATTGCTTGATAAATAGTATCATCAATAACGAGGTAGGACTTAACGTATTTAGGACTTAATGCCGCTTGAATTTAGGCTTCAACATCCCGATTTCACCAGCTGAAACAACTTAATCATCTTGATCATAACTTCATATGGAAACATCACATTATAGTGTTGTCATCATTAAAACCATTGAGATAATATGAATGATGTAGAGAATGTACCTGCAAGCACATAAATCCATTTTTTCTCTTTTTTATGATGAAAACACATTTCTCAGAGAGGTAGACAAGAAGAGAAACAAATATAACATATTTAAGTGGTTAAAAATCCTTTTGACAAATATAATGAGCATAGCATACACACCCTAAAGTATACTTCTCCAATGTTGGCATTATGAAAAAGGTGAAAAAAATAAAAATGCTGAAAAATAAATCCAAACACATAGATAACGAATTTCAAATAAGGAGGGAAATAACACATATATTAAACTTCCTAAAATAATTAAATTTATTATTCAAAGGAGAGTCTAATTATAAAAGGGAAAATATGCAAGGAAAAGATAGAAACAAGAAACAGACCAGGAAAGCAAGCATGCAAAACAAGTGAATATTACTCCATGTCCTCCTCATCATCATTGAACAACTCTAATAGCAGTGATATCTGAGAGATCTCACACATAAGAAAGTTGATCTTCTTGTTGGTCATTCTTCTTATTTTGATGAAAGATTGGAGGATAATTTCATTTAGAGGATCTGAGGGAATTCATAATAAAAATCCTTTAGAGTTGAAGGTTTTGTAGTATGAGGAGTTTGAGGGATTTCATAATCAAAATCCTCTAGAATTGAAGGCCATGCATGCTGAGGTGCTTGTTGTTAAGCTTGACGTTGAGTGGTTCTTATGATTTTTGGAATGATTTTGAGTCAACTCTCCATTGTTGATCCCAACCTACATCTACCCCGTTGAATTGTTTCCTCTCCATTACTACAAATAATACATTTTATGACAACACTTTTACCTCACCCAACAAAAAAACGAGGTATAATTCTTGGATGCACGATGTAATATATTTTTTTGAAATAGTTCAGGGTTATGCTTCGAATTCAAGCAACCGTTGTTTTTGTTTTTACTAGGTAAGTTACCCGTTCGTTGCACGGGTTTGATTAATATATATTTTAATTATTTTACAAAATAAAAAATATTTTAATTTAGTGATTGCACAGGTTTTAAAATATAATTATGTTTTATTTATATTTAAACTAATAGTGATATTTAGAAGTATGAAAATTGCCTTGTAAATTTATATTTTTAGAATACTTAAATATTATTTTATCACATTTTATTTTATTAAGTTAAATTATATATTCTGCTAATAAACTTTACGTATTAGCCTAAAATTTTATATATATATATATATATATATATATATATATATATATATATATATATATATATATATATATATATATATATATATATATATATATATATATATATATATAGGGGATGTATCAAATGAGAACTTTAGTTATTATGAGAACTGAGAACTTTTAATAATAACCATACGATTGAAAATCAATGATGAGATTTGCATTGGTGTGATATGTATTCAAACCAGAATCTATGTATTAATTATTGTTTTTTAAAATTTGAGTGAAATCTAAGGCATTGATTTAAAATCGTATGGTTATTATTAAAAGTTCTAAGTTCTCATAATAGCCAAAGTTCTCATTCGATACGTCCCATATATATATATATATATATATATATATATATATATATATATATATATATATATATATATATATATATATATATATTATATTTAAAACTAATTTGTATTATAATTGTTTCAATACAAACACAACAGCAGCCAACTCCAAGTCATGTGTCGGATAATCCCTCTCACGCATTTTGAGTTTCCTTGAAACATAAGCTACAAATTGCTGATCTGCATCAATACACCTCCCAATCCCATCAATGAAGTATCACAATACATAACAAATGGTTCTGTCGGATTAGGCAAAATCAAAACAGGAGTTGTCGTCAACTTTCTCTTAAGCTTATGAAAACTCTCTTCACATTTCACATCCCCAATAAAAGTTGGACCTTTCCTAGTCAACTGCGTCAAAGGAAAAGCTAATTTGGAAAATATTTCAATAATTTTCTGATAATAACCTGCTAAACCAAGAAAACTTCTAATCTCAGACACATATTTTGGAACTTCCCACTGGGATAGAGCTTCAATATTCGACGGATCAACAACAATACCTCCGCTCGAAATCACATGGCCAAGGAAACTCACTTCCTTTAACCAAAATTTGCACTTCAAAAACTTAGCATACGACTGCTTCTCCCTCAACAGCATCTTCTTCACTCTTAGAATAAATAGTGGCCATGCCTCGTTCTAAAAGAAGTCTTCTGAATATCCTCAGCCTTCACATGAATCTGGTGATACCCTGACCTCAAATCTTTCTTACTGAACACACTTGCACCAACCAACTGATCCATCAAGTCATCAATCCTCGGGAGTGGATACTTATTCTTGATATTAAACTTATTTAGTTGTCTATAATCCACACAAAGCCTCAAAGAATCTTCTTTCTTCTTAACCAACAAAACTAGTGCACCCCATGGTGACATACTCAAACGAATGAATCTCTTCTCAAGCATATCTTCAAGTTGATTCTTCAACTTTTTCCATTATGATGCCGGTATACAATATGGCACCATCGACACTAGACTAGTTCCAGGAATTAAGTCAACCGCAAACTCTAACTCATGCTCTGGCGGTAAATCACTGGTATCTTTAGGAAATACCTCTGAAAAATCATGAACAATTTCTAAATCACCAATCGCTACTTTTCCACTAGCATTCAAGGATGCCAACAACGTAAACATCACAACACCATCCTGCACCGGCTCATTCCTCCAACCATTGTCCTTAGAATTCAAACAAAAGATTCTCGCTAGAACAACAAGTACCGATAGTGCTACATACACATATCGAATACCACAGGGAAAAAATTCATTAACAACTTGGTCAACTGATCGACTATGCTCTAATATCACTAATGTAACACCCTTCTAAACCCCGCGGAAGATATAACATACATCAGAGTAATATATCATGCATATTAATTCAAGGGTGTCACAAATAATTTCAAAAACAACAAACACCTATCATACTCATTAACTCTTAATTAAAATTCATGCTTTTCATACACTTTCACATAAGCATGTAGTTGTGGAATCACATTTATTCGGACAAAGCACATTATTGTCTCATAATAATTCACTTTATTGGAAAACTTAGGCATAAAAGCCAAACTTCACATAACTTATTAAAATAACAAAATCGAAAAAGAATACAAAAATTCCTCAAAACATGAATCAAAATGTTTCCTTGTTTTACATGACCAAAGCATGACTCAAAACCCAAAATACATAAATAAAATAACGATAACTCCTTCATATACCCTCTTGCTAGAAGCAACTCTAATCTTCGGTACTTGAGCGATGCCGTTATAAAAAATCATTCCATTAGAAGGGTGAGAATTCACATCATTCAAGAATACACCCGAAATTCACGTTTTCACAAAATGTATCATTTCCACACAAATGGACACCCGAGTAAAAATTATGAATTTTCAAATGTTTAGAAAAATTATGTCAGAACAATGTAACGAGTTACGCCAAAACACGTAACCGGTTACGAGCTCAAAAATAGCCAAGAAACCACTTTTTAACAGTGTAACTAGTTACAGACTCGAAAACAGTCCAAAAACTCATTTTCAAAATCCCAAACCTCTTCTATCAACAATCCAATATTTCATATCATCAACAATATATATATATATATATATATATATATATATATATATATATATATATATATATATATATATATATATATATATATATATATAGGGAGCATATCAAGTGATATTACGCCAAAACACGTAACCGGTTACGAGCTCAAAAATAGCCAAGAAACCACTTTTTAACAGTGTAACTACTTACAGACTCGAAAATAGTCCAAAAACCCATTTTTCAAAATCCCAAACCTCTTCTATCAACAATCCAATATTTCATATCATTAACAATATATATATATATATATATATATATATATATATATATATATATATATATATATATATATATATATATATATATATATATATATATATATATATATATATATATATATATATATATATCAAGTGATAGTATTTTAAAATGAGAGATAAGATTAATAAATATTAACCATTGGATTTATCAAGAGAGAGAAATTAATAGTCACATTAATGTATTAACATTCTCTCTCATGATGGATCCAATGGTTGATATTTATTCTTCTCATCTATCATTTAAAAATGTTCTCACTTGATATGCTCCATATATATATATATATATATATATATATATATATATATATATATATATATATATATATATATATATATATATATATATATATATATATATATATATATATATATATATCACCAATTCAAACACAATTAATCATCTCATATCAAGGATTATCATCAAAGCCTAACAATTAAAAAACAATGGAAATTTAGGGATTTCATCTTAAACATGTTTCTATCTATCATACATTATCATACAATCCCAATACCCATGTATAATTTCACTCTTATTTTCAATTGATTCTTTGAAATTCTCTCTTGGTGTTCTTCCCTTTTTTCCTCTCTTATACGTACCATTTTTCTCCTCTTTTCCTAACTTGTATTTCTGACTTCTAATTCTTTCTATCAAAATATTAGTAACTAATAATAATTTCCAAATCCAAGTTCATGGGCTCATTACTCACACCCCACTAATCTTCCACACTCCCTCTAATTTAAGCCCATTTACTACTATTTCACAATTTCCTACAATTACCACTTAACTAATTAACATTCCACTAACCGACATCATTACTAGTTTTAATTCCACGGTTCGACACTCTCACACCGACTAACCCAACACATCGAATAATTTAAAAACAAACCAATTGTTCACAAACCACACAAATAATTTAATTAATAAAATAATACGAAATAATAAGAATTGGGGTGTTACATTCACTACTATTGTCAATCTTCAAATCTTTCACCTTCAAAAACTCTTTGAATCTCATAATCGTCTTGACTTCATCTAAAGTAATAGTGCATTCCTTATCTTCATCATTAAAAGTGATCAAATGATCTGGGTAACGAGCTCAACAAGAATAAAGTCTTGTCTTCATCATTAATCTTCACCTCAATATTCTCAAGATCATCAATAACCTTGTGAAATTATGTCAACTACTCCACTATGGATTTGTTCTCTACCATTTAAAATGAGTATATTTGTCATTTTAGACACAACCTGTGAGGAAAAGACTTGGTCATATATAATGACTTAAGTATTTTCCACATGGAAGTCATATTCTTTTCCATGGTGAATTCCCTTAGAACTTTATTTCCAAGGTACAAGATAATATAACTTTGGAATTATCCACTATCTTGGCCTTCTCTTCTTCAATTAGGTGTGAAGGCTTCGATGCCTCGCCATTAAATGCCTGTCTTTTGAGTTAATATTTCTTACATCTTAATTTTCCATAACCTAAAATCATTGTCACCCAAAAAATTCTAGATTGCCATTTAAAACTCATGTGTTCATTTTTAAACAAAACACCTTTGTCCCACGGATGGTGCCACTTGTTGTGAAGTTGATAAAATAATTAAAAACACTTTAGCAAAATTATTAAAAGTTTAATCACATCAAACTGCTTGATGTGTGGGGACAAAGAACAATGTTAACCAAAATAAATGACCTATATAAAAAAAATTCTCTGTGCAAAAGACACCAATTTAATTTGGCAGAAAAAGATAAAAGTAAAGATAACAAACAAAATAACTTGTTTATCCAGTTCGATCAAATGACCTACTTTATGGAGAGAGTAGATCTCTGATTCAATATACTTCTAAGAGTTGTTACAAAATATTACAGATGAGTTACAAGGAAATAGTTACTCAAGTTCCCAATAACAAACTCTATTTTCTACCCGAGAATTTCTTAATCTCTTCAACTCTCAATATATGAATCACACAAACCCAAGGTCTTTAAAAGTTTTTTCCAATCCTCTTTAGATACCTCCAAGAGTTAATTGAATTCCAAGAACACACTCATAGGAATTTACTCTTTCCTATCTAAAATTGCCGCTAGGATTCTCACACCCCTTTCTTTCTTTTCAACGCTAAAGTTTTGAAGGTTGTGATTGCAAGCATGCAACATATACATATTCCTAAAAGAACTAATCCAAGAATTTAAACAATGAGCCCAATACACACGAACCGAGAAAAATGGACCCTATCTCCGATGAACTGAATCGCTCGCCATACCTGAACCCATTGTCACGTCGCTGCCTTCTACTCCACTGCAAACATCCCACTACACCGGCTTCACCGCCAACCTTGCTTTGAGGTGTCTCGCCGGCTCCGAAACCAGCCTCTTGTCGCACCATCCTCGAAGCTAACATCACACAATGCTAGTTTTGCAACAAGTCTCAATGTGCACCGCCACACCAGCCTCACTAAGCGCCTCCCCGTCAACTCCGTTGTCAGCCTCCTTCATGTCTATTTTGTATTCGTTGATTTCCAGCTTGATTTATGATTTCTCCATTCTCAAAATTTGTTTTATTTTTTTAATCACTTAAAGTTTTAAGCCAGATCTCAACAAATACAAAAGAAATAACTTATGAGTCCATAAATCAAAATCAAAATCCGCGATTAAAATCGCATGTAAAATCACATAATACCCAAGTAAAAAGGACAGAGTTACATTTGGGTTAATGAACTTTTTGGTCCCTCTAAATATTGCAGATTTCGTTTTTAGTCCCTCAAAAATTTTCCTTTAAGAAATCGTCCCTTCAAAATTTTTCGACTAAACTATTGGTCCCTAACGTCAAATTTGCTAGAGATTAGCTACGACTTTAGCCACTGATTAGCTACGAAATTTGACGTTAGGGACCAATAGTTCGGAAGAAAAAATTTGAAGAGACGATTTCTTGAAGGAAAATTTTGGAGGGACTAAAAACGAAATTTGAAATATTTAAAGGGACGAAAAACCCATTAAGTTTTACATAGACATCGAAACATACATGAATTATATGGAGAATCTCTCAAAATACTAATTAATTTCAATATTATGAGATTAATCAAACCACGTAATATCAAAATAATTACTAAGGCGAGAGCCACAAACAAGAAAAAGCAAAATGCAGAGACAATGGCAACATCCAGTCAAACCAATGGAAAATAGAAAATTTTACCCAACACTTATAGTGTAACAATTGAATTTGAATTTGAAAAGTTTAATCTTTTGAAAATGTATCAACGTTTGAATTTGAAAAGTTTAATCTTTTGGAAATGTATCAACGTTTGAAATTGAAAAGTTAAATCTTGATCCTAATCCACCAATTGATGGAATACATAAATATATAATCTGTCTACTTTTGGAAATCCATATCCAAATACGAAAATTCGATTTTGATTAATTCAAGGTTTGACATATACACCTTACCATAAACTGAAATAGGTGGTTTTCTTCATTTAGCAAAGAATATTAAGGAAATACACGGTTTCTTTATGAATTCTTCAAGGAAAAGAGTCAATAAAGCTTTCTTTATGAATTCTTGAAGGAAAAGATTCAATAAAGCTTTCAAACTTTGGTTGATACGAAGTATATATTATATAGGTTGAAAAACAAAAAGACAAAAAACATTACACCACAGAAAAAATTGTTATTGAATCCAGATATTTTAGTTGTGATTACTAAACCGGTAAAATTATCATATCTAGTAAAGCATTTTTCTTAATTTTAAATAGGATGTTCTAATTGGTGTTCTAAATGTCTTTAAATCTAAAAATATAAGATAATAATAATAATTTTTGAAAGAATATATATATATATATATATATATATATATATATATATATATATATATATATATATATATATATATATATATATATATATATATATATATATATATATATATATATATATATATATATATATATATATATATATATATATATATATATATATATATATATATATATATATATATATATATATATATATATATATATATATATATATATATATATATACACTAGGAAACACGAGCGCAGTGTTCAAAAAACAACATACGTAAAACAGCTAAAACAAAGGCTGAAGAAAAGAAAAGTAAATTGTAGACAACACCAACACACAAATAAGAACAATTCTACTCAAGGATCAAAGCAACACGTCATCAGAAACAAAAAATTGAAGGGCGGTAAACTCGACCACCTATAGAAAACAAAAGAGAACAATTGGTCACACCACACACCCCTAAAAGCGAAGGCACTCGAGTGGGTGATGCTCAAAGTAAAGTAAGGAAAAATTAAAAGTTAGAGAATGAGAATGAGCCTACTTTCAAGTCAAGTCAATTATCAAATTCACCCGGTGATTAAACATTAAACTTTCATGATGAAAAATTATTTTGTTACAAACTTTCTTAATAACCGGAAGCACTCAATGTCATATCGAAATCATATCTAAAAAGAGTATTATTATCTTGACTGAACCCCTAAAAAACCTCGAGAACCCATATGATCAATTGAGCAGGAGGTAAAGACATCCCACCCACCTAAACACTTTGTATTAGATCAACTAATTAGCCTCAAACTGAACAAACAAATGATCCACAAACTCAACCAAAATTAAACACACCATGCACCTAACTCCACTATCAACAGACATAATACGAGACCTAGAAAGATTATGCCTACTCAGCAGCTACTGAAGCGGTAAAGTTGTAACATCCCAATTTTATTAGATATTTATTTAATTAGCATTATTTGGTGTTTTACTAATTGTTTGTTTTTATTTAATTGTCATATGGTATGATGATTATTTAAATATGTGTTTTTATGTTAATTGTGCTATTTGAGTAAATAGTAGAATAATAAGATAATAGCTAATGGGCCTAATTTAGTTAGAAAGAATAATTGGATGAGTTAAGCCCAATTATGTGAGAAAGATAGTAAGAGAGAAATTAGGTTAGTTCCCATAACATTCATTTTGGAGAAAGAGTAGAAGGGAGAAGAGTAGGGATTGTGAGATTCTTGAAGATTGGAGGAGTTTAAAATAGAGGTAAGGGTTAGAATCCAAATTCTTATAGGATTGCATGATTGGGTAATGTTATGTATGTTTTGTATGTAATCTCTTCATCTTTCAATTTCATGAAATGTAAATGTTAGGGTTCATGTGAAATCAATAGGAATTGGTGAATTGTTCATGTTTGAATCGTTATATGGATGACCCATGACTAGAAAAATGAATAGGAGCTCATAACATGTGATAAAATGATGTTTGAACTAAGTTTTGATGGTTAGAATCAAATACGGTATGGTGTAGAGCGTCGGGCGAGCGTTTTGCTTCGCCGGGCGAGCCAGCGTCCACAGGTTTTCGCCGGGAGAGTCGAGCGGGCGAGCGAGGGTTTTTGTGACCAAGCTACTGCCTTGGAGCATCGGGCGAGAGATTTCTTCCGCCGGGCGAAAATGCCTTGTTTTGTGAAAATTTTAATGATCATAACTTTTGATTTGTAACTCCTTTTTATGTGCCGTTTGAAGCGTTAGGAAGCTATTGTGATGTTCTATATGATAGAATATAACAGATTAGCACTTGATTGATTAATTATGATGTTGTTATGTGAAATAACATGTAATTGTCTTGTGCGCGTTATGTTTTGGTATGTGGCGAATAACAATTGTTGGTATGACGTGTGGTAATATATTCATGATAATTGTGATTGGATATATGATGGTAGTAGTACTTTCTTGTAATTGTTGATTGTGTTGTGAATGTTGTGTACAATTGGAGGATAATTCATAGAGTTGAATTATTGTGGTATGCGGTAAGTTAAGATTTATGAGATAATCTTAATTGCATATAATGTTGGCATTTGTACATACGTTCATAGCATGGTTGGCTTTATGGTGGAAGCGGTGAAACTTGGGTTTACATGGTAAGAGACGTTGATCCTTGAATGGAAATAGGCGTAGAAGACGTGATCCTTAATTGGAGATAGGCATATTGGCTTTGATCTTGTTCGGATCGAAAGCGTGGCTTGGATTCTAGATATTGAATCAGAAAGCGGTGAAACTTTGGGTTCACAGGGTACCACATGCATTGAGTCACATTTATACATTCGAGTCAAATTGTGTGCTATGTGATTGTTTTTGTATCTATGAGATTGCCTTGTGTGATGATTGATATATAGTATATGAATTGTCTATTTTGAGAAGAGTGATGAATTGTGAAATTAATGTATGCTTGTTTATGTTTGCATTTCCCATTATTATGTTTTCTATAATAATTTGAATTCTCACCCTTCTGTTTGAATATTTCCTTTGGTTGGTAACGTGCAGGTTCATATGAGTAGTTACTTGTTCGTGGCTTAGCCGAAGAGCTCCGAGTTTTGTTATTTGATTAGGTAGTGAGTCGATGCTCTAGTCATGTAACACTGGGTTAGGATTTGTGGTGTTGAACTCGTATTTTATTTGGATTTGTGTCTTGATACTACCTTACTATTTCGTATGATGTTTATTGTTGTTGTGAGAGGCCTTATTGCCAAGTATTTTGGATATGATGTTATGATTCCGTCTTGGATATTATTTGTGATATGATCATGGTATGGGACATGAATCATTATGAAATTCATGAGCATTCGTTATTTCTGCTGTGTATGCATATTCTTAATGAATTATGTTAAGTAAGATGTGTTATTATGATGACTAGATGAATTGTATATTTATGGATGTATGTTTGTTGGTTTTTAAAAGCTTTTAGTTTTTTTGAAAACGTCGATGTGAGGCCCCTGGTTTATATGCATGTTTACTCGGAATATTTGTTTATTATATTAATTTGGGGTATTAGAAAGGGGTGTTACAAAAGCGACAAGCAACAAAAGTTAGGAAGTATTACTTTGGGAAAAAATTTTGTCTCCTCAGGTACTAGTGCATTGAACTGCCGTTCAACAGTTTTCAAAGTTATGAGTTTGGTTTTTAATGAATTTAAATATGAAAGCGGAAAAGTAAATATCAACACAAAAAAATTCATTCTTCAAAAAGAAAAGACTTATCAAGCATTATATATAATCTACTTATCACAAACTTAAACCTATAAACCAGTTACACTCAACCTACAATACTCGTCAATGTCATCCGGCATCGCTCGCACCCTGAGTCATTTCTAACTCAAAGTAGAGAGAACTACTATATCATCTCGGCGACGATCTCTCAGCACACCTCAACAACACAGCAGACATCCATATCAATCGTATCGACGATCTCTCAACCGACACAACCAACACGAAAGCATTAAGCTTCGACACCCATAAAGATTGTTAGCTCTAAATCTATCTCTAAAATCCAGAAACTAATAGATAATCATCCTAGATATGGATTCAAGAAGTCTATCACTAAAACAACCCAACTCCCTAGCACAAAGCAAAAATTTAAGACAACAATCAACAAAGATTTGTAAAGCAAGCTTTATATAACTCCATGGGAGACAAATATACATGAGTTCAAAGTAAAAATATATACAACACCTAACTAAGAGAAATACATAGAGAGAAATGGAGATAAAACCACAAATCTTCTGGTTTGTCAGTGTCGGTTGATGAGCAAACCACCTCCGAATCACCGAATGCAAGACCCAAAATTGTTATCTAAGCTAATCCTAAAGAAAAATGGATGGAATTGGCATGGGAGCACAAAAATCCCCAAAACTAACCACACAAAACCTAAAATGAAATGAAATGAAACCCGACGCGTTCGCCCGGCGAGCCAAATGCTCCGCCCGACGAACGACTTTATTTTGGCCACACAGCCCGCGCCATATCAACAAGTGGGCAAAAATATCTTCTTTCTCCCGGCGAACGAATTGTTTCGCCCGGCGATTCCTTCTTCTTCCGCCCGGCGAAATGTATGGCTCAAATGCAAAACGCTACACACAAAGTAACATACTTACCACTAAAATACGACGACAACATAAACATGACACAAATGCTAAATACAAAGAATATGCCAAACATTCTAAAACAACACTAGTTCAAAAATGAATCACACCTAGCACACAATCATCGGTAGATGAAAAACACAAAAGTGGGGTATTTTCACTCACCCACAATCTTGCAAACAAAAGACTAAATCATGTCGTCATCCAAAAATTGTATTAAAAATACAAAAACAAGAATCACAAGGGCTTTTCAAGGTTGTATCGTGGCTTGGTTAACAAACAAGGGATAATTCCTATGGCTAATCGAAACAAAAACTTGCTCAAACCTAAGGGAGTGATCAAACTCACAAAAGCTCAAACAACGGAATTCCAATCAAACTTCTTCATAATCTCAAATTTCTCAAACCAATCACATACTTATTAACACAACATTATTCCATACTCTTTTATTTTTCTTTTTCAAAACTCTTTTCTTTTTTCTTTCTTTTTCTTTTCACTTCCTTTTCACATTTTTTCTTTTCTTTTTCTTTTCTCTTTCACCCTCATAACAATAAACCGATAAGTGCACAACCATTCTCTCCCCAACTTGAATTCAACCACATCATAATATGAATACTCCCTACTTTCTAAGGCAGGGTAAAAATTCATACAACAACACAAAGTTGAGGGTTCAAGAAAAAAGCCATCAACCTCCATACAAAAAGGAAAACCAAACACTCATAGACAAACATTAAGTTCAAAAATAACATGGATATTGACAAAAAGCTCAAAGGGGTTACTAATGATCACACACTCACAAGATGAAAAGACTATTTGGCTAAGGTAGTTGTGCTCAAAATGAAACAAAAATGCCTTGGTCACTTTCATGCAATTATACAATCAACACACATAAAAGATTAAGCATAATAAAATCCAGTTAGAACAAGAATTGTGGTCTCCAGCATATGTGAACAATGGAAAGCTACCTCATAAAAAGGGTAGTAACTAAAATGATTCACAAACGAACAATTATACAAAAGAATGAATGGCATAAAAGTTGTAAAAAGCCTAATTATCATGAATATGCTATAGTCTAGAAAGCGATAAACACATACCTTGGACGTGTACAAAACTTTAACAAAATCATTACCATACACTCGCAATTTGAAACGATCAAACTTGGAAAATCACCTCCAATTCCATAATTTACTCAAAACGAGCTCAAAGGAAAACACACAAACTATCAATATAAACAAACTAAAATACTAGATGAAATTGTCTAAATAAATTTAAAAGTGAAGATTTGAAATTTAAGAACTGGTCCGATCTAAATTTGTTTAGACAATTGCATCACACTAACTAAACTAAATAAAAACTAAAAAAGAATAAACATGCTTGTTTTACGTCGTAAGCTCGACGCATGTTATTTAAGAGCGTTCCTTCAAGTTACTTCTGCCCGGCTATTCCTAACCACACGCAAGCAAACGTGAAAAGAACAAACAATGATATAACAAATTTACAAGCATAGAAAACATTTGCAAGTATAGTAAACATACACAAGTATCAATATAAACAAGTGAGAATATACAATATGTACTATATATATAAAACTCAAAACCAAGAGACTATTGCAATGCAAGCGCCATTTTGCTGAAGCGGTAAAGCGGCAAGCAACAAAAGTTAGGAAGTATTACTCCGGGAAAAGTTATCGTCTCCACAGGGACTAGTGCATTGAACTGCCGTTCAACAATTTCAAAAGTTATGAGTTTGGTTTTTAATTAATTTAAATATGAAAGCGGAAAAGTAAATATCAACACAAAAAAATTCATTCTTCAGAAAAAAAGACTTATCAAGCATTATATATAATCTACTTATCACAAACTAAAACCTATCGACTAGTTACACTCAACCTACAATACTCGTCAATGTCATCCAACATCGCTCGCACTCTGAGTCATTTCTAACTCAAAGTAGAGAGAACTACTATATCATCTCGGCGATGATCTCTCAACACACCTCAACAACACAGCAGACGTCCATATCAATTGTATCGACGATCTCTCAACCGACACAACCAACACGAAAGCATTAATCTTCGACACCTATAAAGATTGTTAGCTCTAAATCCATCTCCAAAATCCAGAAACTAATACATAATCATCCTAGATAAGGATTCAAGAGGTCTATCTCTAAAACAACCCAAATCCTTAGCACATAGCAAAAATCTAAGACAACAATCAACAAAAATTTGTAAAACAAGCTTTATATAACGCATGGGCGAAAAATATACATGAGTTCAAAGTAAATATATATACAAAACCCAACTAAGATAAATACATAGAGAGAAATGGAGATAAAACCACAAATCTTCTGATTTTTCAGTGCCGGTTGATGAGCAATCCACCTCCGAATCACCGAATGCAAGACCCAAAGTTGTTATCTAAGCTAATCCAAAAGAAAAATGGGTGGAATTGGCATGGGAGCACAAAAATCCCCAAAACCAACCAAACAAAACCTAAAATGAAATGAAAATGAAATATAAACAAATTCTGTTCCGACGCGTTCGCCCGACGAGCCAAATGCTCCGCCCGGCGAACAGCTTTATTCTGGCGACACAGCTTGCGCCATGTCAACAAGTGGACAGAAATATCTTCTTTCGCCCGGCGAACGAATTGTTTCGCCTAGCGACTCCTTCTTCTTCTGCCCGACGAACAAGAGGCGGCCCAAGGCAGAAGCAAGACCATTATTTTCTAACGCTCGCCCGGCGAGCCTGTTGCTCCGCCGGGCGACTCAGACCAGAAGCATCTTCTTATTTTCTTCATTTGCTTCTTCCTTTATTGATCCAAAATTGCATCCTTGAAGCTTTATTACTCAGTGCTCCATACATGCTCAAATACCTACAAAATGAATGAAAAATTATTAGTCGGTACATAAATGAATCAAAAACTCGATTAAACACAAAATCTACATATTTATGTAATATACACTAAAACTCGTCTAAATTGAGGAAAAAGAGAAGATAAGTGCCACAAAACTATACACAAAAATAACTACAATTTGGCACTTATTAGCAGCTTATCTTAAAGTAATTCCAAGAAAAAAAATCTCCACTTCAAAAGGTGTTCAACTCTTTCAAACTCTAAATCACTTGAGTTAGCCTACTATTAACTTCATACATCAAGGAGGATTACACTAGTTACTTTAGCACATAAGTTAATACTACCTCTCTCTTTGTTCTTAAATATGAAATACTGCTTAAAAAAGTTATTCTTTTTTATAAGATTCCTATCAATTTTCAAAGTGTATCAATATATGTGTGTGTATTTTGTTTAGGAACCAGAATTGGATGCAATAGATACGACGACACATGATGGACTTGCAAGACTAGCACTCCAACACCTAAGTCAGTTCAAGATTCAAGATGAGTATAGTAAAACATGGAGATAAGAGAATGTACCTTGCTTTCTGTGTGAACTGGCTTTTATATCTTGGTTAAGTGGAAAGGATTTGAGCTGAAATGGGTCACATCTCTTTAGGCTTTTGGTTGGACCATAATAGTTTCCCCCAAGTCTTTGCTAGGAACTGAGTTGGCTAGGGAAGCGTTTAGTTATATTGGTCGGCCTTCATGACGTTGTTCGATGTGAGCTAGAACATAAATGTTTGGACTCAATTGAAAGAGTAGTGGAAAAAGTGCATTAAAAGCATTAAATGCATTTCCATTACTGAAACATTTCATCGCCTTTTTCCGACACGAGTGTTGATGCGACAAGTTAGGGCATGGAATGAATTACAGAGCACTCAAGTTTGCATGTGTTCCCAAGGATAGCTTCATTCGTTGATTTTATACTTCTTTCCATTGCAAATTTGGATCGTTCAATCATCTCCCGCATATAAATATGTGAAGTTGAGACCTGGAAAACTTTTCAACATCCATTGCATTCAAGTTTTCTTTATTAATATACATCTTCTCCTCTTCCTTCCTAAAGGTGTTCATCATTAATTGTAACATTTCTATCAATTTTTATGCCTTATTCCATTCACTTTGTTTCACCTATCTCTTATAATCAGGTACCCTTCTCTCATCAAGATTTTACCTTAAGCATTTTTTTTGTATTTTATTCAAGATGAGTGATAGTACCGTTAACCTAATGAGTGATTCTCAGAGTGATGCTTCTTCTATTGTGATAATGGAGATATCTCTTGATTCCTATAACATTCCCCTTGTTCATGACCGCCTAGAAACTGAAGCCATACACCCTTAGTTGATGATTCTAACTCAGAATTGCATTTAAGAACTCTCAAGGGGAGGAACTTCTTAGTTTGACTCATTTGAAGCTCTCTTATTAGATGAAAATAAATAAGGGAATCATATTGAAGTACCCATGCCCCCGTGTATATTGACTGAGGAGGAAACATATGCTATGGAGCTTATGAGGAAATACACTGATTATTTCGTTTAACTCTTACTAAGAACCAACAATTGTGAACCCAACGAAGATTAGGGGAAGGCCCACTTGGATCTTTGGGGTAGGTCAAATGAAGTGTGGTGGATCACGCACAGAAAACATTCTAAAATCGACCACCTAACTCATAAGGGTGTGACATCAGTGGAGCCGACAGATGAAGTGAAGTACGGTTGGGGGGAGGCCGAGGTGGTTGGTACACTGTCTACCCTGAATACTGAAGCCGCAATATAGGCTACAATTATTATGGTTGATGATCCTCATGATTGGTTGGTCCTTCTTGTGGACCTGAAGAATATTATATGTGTGGAAATATGTTTTGCAGGAGACCTGAAGAAGTGATCAAAGTGTGACAATGTTCCTATGATGATGACAACTAAAAGGAGTGTTTGATGATGCAACATGTATTGAAACTTGCATAACAATCGTTACAACATATGAAAATTCAAGAATGCAAAGCGATTAAAGTTGCAAGCAGACAAGCTAGGATTTGATGATTACAACAAAAATCCTCTAATGATGGGTCTCAATTAGAATAAATTGCAAGCCTCATCTCCGAGAAGATTTAAGCAAGTGTTCGTGTGATTGGTTTACTTGACAAGTCTTGAAGCTTCAAAGTATGAAAAAGGGGAAGTGTTAAAACTCGCCCTGTCGCGTCTGAGTGAACTGTATTTTGTAAAAACACAACAGCTTTTTCGTAAAGTGATACAGTTAAATCAAACATACAAAAAAAACTGTAAGCCCTTATTTCTTAAGAAAATATCCCTAAAAATGTTCTAGAGCCATTCTAGTTGAATTTGGAATGGTAAAAATAGTTTTGGAAAAAATTTGTATTGTCTAATAGACGGGCACTCATACCCAATCGATTGGGTATTGTGTACTAAAAATTTGAAGCACAAAAGCATATATAGTAATTGAAAAAACAGACCGTGCTAAGCCCCATCATGGCTCGCTTACACGACTACACGAAAAATAGAGCAAACTGTCACAAATGATGCTAAACGCTAGAAAAGGATGCTTAGCATGCTACCCTCTGACTGGCCACCTCTAAGTGCGCTTTTACCACGCTAACACCAACCAGAAAATCATGATTTTCATCCAAAAATTTATCTTGAAGCTTTTCTTTTGCCTATGTAGTGCCCAATATGCTTCAACCATGCAAGGAAACCTATAAAATGAAATGAAATTGATCAAACTAAGTGATATTTACATGATAAAGCTAAAAACCAATTATTTACACTAAAGTTAAAGTTTTCACATGAAATTCCAATGAAACCAAGTGAAAAGGGCCACAAAATACTACTGATTATAAAGACAATTTGACCTTTATTTGTTTTTAAGGGTTAGAGTTGTTCCATCTCTAGTGTGCTACTGATACGGTGTTGGTGGGGGTTTTGTCCTTTGAGAACCTCTTCACCATTAAGATGAATCTTTGGGCCTAAAGTGATCTTTTCTAAGAGTTGTCTATTTGAAGTCAATGTGGCTAGGCCATTTCTAGATAATGTTGGGGAATATTTGCACTGCAAACTGGGTTCCATCCTTTACAAGTACCTAGGGTTTTCGATGAGGGTGAACCCGGAGAAGGAATTGACTTAAAATCCTTTTATGAATATCTCTAAGAGATTATCTTCTTAGAGAAATATATTTGTGAGCTTAGGTGGTAGGGTGGTCCTGTTGAACTCGGTGTTGAATTTAATCTCATTGTTCTTTTTGTCTTTCATGAATGCCATGCTCAATTTGGAAGAAGTTTTTCGATTTAGAAAGAATTTTTCTCTAAGGAGGCGCTAAAGGTGGAACAAATTTGTTTGGATAAAGTGAGAGGTCTCATTGATGGATGGGGTTTTCTCTCACTGGGTCTTCGTCGATGAGCTGTTAAACTAGTTTATTTTTTCTCGTGGTTAAGGATGGTCATAAGGCTAGATTCTAGCATGATGTTTGGGTGGAGACAATCCCTCAATGTGTCTATTTTGAGAGGTTATTTATAATCTAAGAGCAAAAAGCTCAATGGTGGGTGCTCTGGGTTATTGGAAATTGGTGGTATAGGTTTGGAGTCTTAGGTGGAGGTGAGTGTTCCTAGTATGGAAGGAGGAACTTTTTAAGGAATTGTTCACCACCATATCAGGTGTGGCTAAGTGAGGCAATGAAGATGTATGGATTTTGAAACCAATTTCAAAATAGGGGGTTCTCCATGAAATTGGCTTATGATAGCTTTTTGGCTTTGGTTAATTCTTTGAATAGTATGTCCAATAAGGTGGTGTGGGGTCTTTCTTGAATTTGGAAGAGTTAGATGCCTTCTAAAGTTGTAGTGTTCTCTTGGCAGTTAGTTCATAAGAGGTTGTTGACTTGGCAGAATATCTTGAGGCATCAATTGTGTCTAGTTCTATTAATTCAAGGTGTGGAGTGTGCATGGGGCATGTAGAGTCGACAAATCATCTTTTTGTCTTATGTAGGTTGCCTCATCTATCTAGTATAAAGTGTTAAGTTGGTGGGGACGGGCTGGGCCATTACAACATTCGATTTTAGGGTTGCTTGAATTGTTTTAGGGCTTGGGTCAAGGTAAACATACGTCTTTAATCTTATTTTTAATCTAACTCTCTATGGTTTGGACTATTTGAAAATTAAGTAATAAGATCGTTTTTTGTTGGGAAAGCTTTTCGGTTAATAATTGAATGTCTCTGATCATTAGCTTGGCGTGTAAATGGGTTCATGATCATACTCTAAGTTCTAGAGTTTCTTTATTAGACTGAAAGTGGAACTCGCTCAAGTAGATGGGAATTTAGGGGTGTGTTGGTTGACTAACCACCATCCTTTGTTGTAGGCAGTTGTTTTTTCCTCCCTCCAACTAATTATCTTCGGAGGTTTGTTTGCGTCCAAGATTTCAAGTTAGTTCGGTTTGTTCAACTAGTTGATTTGTTTTTCTTTTGTGGTTGTATTGTTGTTATGCATTATTTTATTTGTTCCGACTTACTTAATCTTTGTCGCATTTGTTGTTTTTGTTGCATACTTCTAAAATTCAATTTTTTTTCTGGTATCGATTATATAACTTTTATTTTTCTTTTATATTAATATATAATTTCTGCCTTATTATTATAATAAAAACCTCATTCATAGAAATATAATTTTAAAGTTAATAGTTAACATGATATTTCAACTAATATTTTTTTAATTCTTGTTATTTACTCCATATTTAAAGACATAATATTTTCTTAAATAAAAAGCAAGTTTATCTTATACAACACTTAAAGCGTAACATTAATTACATTTAAAACGAACAGGAGGAAATCCACAATCTACAGAAGTTTGAATTTGGAAAGCTTAGTCTTTATTCTAACCCACCATTGATAGACTACGTAAATATATACTCAATCTACTTTAGGAAATCCATATCCAAATTGGAAAACTCAGTTTGTAATTACTTCGAGGTTTGATATATATACCTTGCCATAAACTGAAATACGTGGTTTCCTTCATTTAGTAAAGAAAATAAAAAGAAATTCGTGGTTCTTTATGAATTCTTCACGGAAGAGATTTATTAAGGCTTTCAAAATTTGATGGATATATTTCAACAAACACTTTGAGGAATTCAAGTTAAACTTAGTTAATTAGTGTATAAATATGTCTTGCCCCCTGTCAAATAAAAATAGAGTATGTGATGTCCTTTATTACCGTTATATGTTTTGAGATTATTTTTTAAAAAAGTTTTTTTAGTTAAGTATTTAGCTAATGTTTGGATTGTAAATTATTAATAATTAATTATAATTAATTATCATGGTTGTGTTTTAAAATGGTAAGAAAATATGTATGTAAAGTTTGTATTTTGAATTTGAAATAGACAATATTTCATGAAGTGTTGCAGTAAACAATTTGTATTTCTAAATTCGGAAATAAACAACACTTCGTGAAATGTTGCAGAATACATAACAATACAACTTTTAAAAAAAATTGTTGTAGGCGAAACAATGCAACCAGGGACGGAGCCAGGAATTTTGAATAGTGAGGTCAATATATATTCATATCAATAAATAAATTTAACATTCCATTTTCAAAAATATAAATTTACATCATAATTGCTCTCTACGATTTTCCATGTTTTGAAAATGTTGAATGATTTTTTTTCATTTTCAACATTTACAAAAATATCTCTTTCAATGTAAATAACTCAGTAATCATTTAACCATTCATATCCCTCATGCGATTTCACATATGATTCTCGATAATATTCATAGTAGAGAAAACTCTTTCAACTGTTGCAATCACTACAACACGCAGGGGCTTTAAAAGCGCTTTTTATGGGCTTTAAAAGCGCTTAAAAGCGCTGTGAAAGCCAGCGCTGGCGTAGGTAACAAAAGCGCTTCAGAAAGCGCTCTGGTAGGCCCCCCCTACAAGAGCGCTTTTCTGGAAAAAGCGCTCTGGTAGGCCCCCCCTATAAGAGCGCTTTTCTGGAAAAAACGCTCTGGTAGCCCCCCCTATAAGAGCGCTTTTCCAAAAGCTCTTTCGTATGTTGCGTTTTTTTTATATTTTTTATGCTTTTTTATTATTCTTTGGCAGCGCTTTTACTAAGAAGCGCTTTTGTAGGTGGACCTTTAAGAGCGCTTTTTAAAAGCGCTGTCGTTGCTAAATGAGGTATTTTAATGTGCAGCCTGTAATTTAATCCTCCCAGTCGACCTGTAATATGTTTTCAACCTGTAATATTTTCGACCTGTAATATATTTTCGACGATATAATTTCAGCCATCAGTAAGACAATATATATATATATATATATATATATATATATATATATATATATATATATATATATATATATATATATATTAATATAATACCATTATAATATCCAAAATTATATATATACATCATTACAACATCAATAATATTATAGTTCAAATCGACACAAATCCTACATGAAAAATTGCTTAATATAAAAGTGACACAAATCCTCTTTGATTTCTTCCAACTTAAGTCTCGGGTACCCAGCAACACGGAATTCGTCAAGGTACTACAAAACAAAAACATAATATGAATGATATATTTAGTTAAATGTAATAAATTATATGAAATTATCTTAAGTTATAAATTCATACCGTGAGCGGAATCTCTAATTGATTCGCCTAAAGGATTTCTTTCATAAACCTCAAAACAAAGTATCCGCAATCTGAACTGTTTCGCTGTTGCGGACACTACATAGAAAAACAAATAAGATTTTATAGTTGTCTTGTTTTATCAAGTAGCATAAATATTATAAGCAAAATTGTGAAAAATAATGTACCTGCACTTTGATCCAAGTAATGTTGTTTGATTTAGTCTGGGATACCTGTGCGTCCCGTTGACTTCGGAACACTTGTATTGATCTAATTAACAAATATATAAAAGCATGTTTAGATCAATCCCACAAATAAATAAATATATAAATATACACGAATATTTAGAACGATCCCACTTACAAATCAACGATTTCCTTCATAGCCGGATAATTGGTTCAGTCACCATTTATCGAATTCAGATAATACACGACTTCTCTTATAGGGTTGATAGCAAGCAACAACCAGTGTGCTCTATAAATTAAAACAATAGGTTATATGAAAATTTTGCTATACACAAAAGAAACAGAGATTAGATGAACCAAGAATGAGAAACTAACCCTACTGGTCGGGTATTATACGCCCAAAGATGCAGACTTTCTGAATTGCCGGTGGACATGAATCTATCGACTAAGAGCTGTCTAACTGATTCCGGTTCCGAAGCAATTGTCATTCCGCTGCAATGGGCGGAAGACACGAAACGGAATCTGTTAGACAATACAGTCCCGCGTAACACTCTGTCATACAACAACCTTAAATAAAAACATAATAAACATTCGATTATTTTCATTGAAATGTGTAAATAAATTATATTGTGGGACTAATTAAATAATATATCGGATGAGTGAATATTACCGGATGTATGAGTGCATATTACCGACGCCTAGTTGTTCATGCGTAAAAATCTCTTCCAAGTCATCAATTGCAATATGTGACTTGAATTCAATACCGAAGACACTTTCATCCATATTGATTTCACGTAAAGCACCATCCTTCAAATCAGACATATCAACCATTGTTGCGAGTGTCGTCCGGTATCGAGGCACAAAAGCACCGCCTTTTTTTGCCGCTATCTTCGGAGGACCAGTGGGTGGTACGCTACGAACTTGCTGCGTCACTTGTTGTGACTCCCGAGCGGATGCCTAAAAATCATATAAGTTAGGTAAAATATAAAATCATGCAGATTTAGATTCAGATTATATATTAACACTTTAAATGTACCTCTTTTAGTGATGCAACAGACTCCTCCTCCTGTAAAATCCCTTTACCCTTAATTGCGGGTTTTATAGGCGCAGTCTAAAATTAAAATGTAAAAAATAATTAATAAACGGTTTAGAATTGACATTCGAAAACTAAATGATTCATAATCGTTTTCAATATACCTCATCACTAATGGTAATGAGCTCCGAGGGCCATGCAACAAATGATCCTATTGCATCTCGCAGCAATGTCGTCTCTGAGACCATGTCAGGTACCGGTAGCATCGCATCATGATCTAATACAACATCCACCGATACTTTCAGGTGTCCATCCGGGAGCGGTCTATGGTGAAGTAAATCTCCCAAAGTGTTGTGCACTTTTCCCTTGCCAACTAGTCGATAATTCGGTGACGATAAGTATAGTTGGCAAGATGAAATGCCCTAAACCAATAGTAAATATAAAGTCATTATCATTAATAAAATAAAACAATTTGTAAGGAAAAAAATTTATAATTACCTCGGGAAATTTCCTTTGACAGTTGATACTAGCCTTATCACTAGTTTCTTTCACCGATGAAGTGTTGCACTTTTCTCTCATATACATATCTTTATCTCTTTGCAATTCAGAGACTTGTGCTTGTAGTTCCTGCAACTTTTGCAACACTTCTTCATTGGTAAGATTTGATCTTCTCCTAGGACTCTTGTAAAAAGAGGTTGGAGTCACACCATGACCCTTACCCCTCACCCGATCGGGATACTCAGGAGCATCTAGTGCTCTACTAAGTACGCTCCCCTCACCGGTGGATACCGATTGCGACAAGGTCTCCTGTAATTCATTTACATTTCAATAATTATTAGTGGAGATAAAAAATCATTTATATATTAAAAAACATTTGATTTAATTAAAGACACAACATTATACTTACACATTCAGTATAAACTCTCTGAACATCGGGATCGACAGCTTGATTCTTGCCCACACGAGCTTCCTTCCATAACACATGTACAGGAAGTGAAGTTTCCTCACTTTTAGTCTCCTCTAACTATGCATTGACACAAATGATAAAATCGTCAAATAAAACATGCACATTTAGACAATTAATTAAAACGCATTTCTATTTACTTACAATTTTATCCTCTAAGCGTGCATATCCCAAACGCCCTTTTTTGTATGGATACGCGGGTTTGGATGCTCTCGCACTATTCGTGGCACTCCTTTTCCGAAAATCTTCATCTCTTTGCTTTACAAACTCAGCCCAATCTTTTTCATCAATGAAGATCTCATACTTTTTTGGCCGTCCCGGTGCCTCTTCAAGAAAGTTTCCATCTTTATCCTTAAGATAGGTGTTTGTCAAAAAAGCTTTCCACCCTCTATATCTTTTTCCGGCCAAACTAAGTATGTAGCGTCTACGATCATCTGGTATCTCAAGAGTCCTCTGCAAAAAAACATACGCATAGTGTGTTAGTATAAGTAATTTAAACAATTTATCGTCAAGATAATAACAACAATTAACCATATATGATATATACCTGAAGCTCGTCCAAAATCGCTTTTTTTTCCGCATCCAACTCTTCGCTTTTCAGATTCCATTTAGCTATGGAGACCGGAATATGCATACGAACAAGTGTACCAATATAGCTTGTCAACTTTGCAGAATTAGGACCAATTGCTTGTTTATCAGAATTCCAATCCAAATGGTATACTAATCCTTGGTCTCTATGTCGAATGATTCCCTTCATAATGGTGATGCCTCGTGCAACTTCTTTTGCTTCAGTATCAGGTGGAGCATTTGTATCCGGAGCATCTCTTTCTTGAGCATCTCTTTCTTGTGAGTTTTCAGGTGGAGCATCTCTATCCGGAGCCATTGAACCTGTATCAAACAAACTAAAGCACATTAGTACACTATTAATAAGCTAACAATCTATACAAGTCAAATGGAAGTCAAACCATGCATGTACAAGTAAATCGGAAACGAAATCGGTACAAATCAAAATAAGCGTCAAAAAAGAAAGTTGTCGGAATTGAACGAAATTTACATGGCTATGGTAAAACGTCCCCACGGACTCAAAAATAAAGTCGGTTTTCCGAAATTACCTTATTTCAAGGTAATATAAGTCCACAAACCAAAAAACTGGTTGAGAGACACTAAATTGATATTAAATAGAACCATAAACAATAAACTATAAGCAGAAAATAACAAACTATAAGCAAGAAGAAAGGGATAGTAACCTGAGTTAGACTTTATGTGGGAGATGGGTAGGTTTGAATCGGCGTTGTACAAGTAGAAATCAGAGACTTCAAAGTAACTGTAAAATTAAACACACACACGATGCAGTTAAATACAAATATCATAAAAGTGAAGGAACTATATGCAAACTGTAGCACAAACTACAATGATTAAGAATAGATTAATATTATTTTGACATACATTTTTATATTAGCAAAAGAATAACTAATTACCTTTAGAGAAATTCAGAAACTTCTGGAACCACACACCGTAAGCTAATCTGATGTCTCTAGTGATATTCTTTTAAAAAATCTTTAATATCCCCTGAAAAATAATCATAACCTAGATGTTATAGCAATTCTAGATCCATAGTACCGCAAGGTAAATCAAAGTTTAACAACTACTTAGAAACCGGGGCAGCAAATACGCATGTCAAAACAACGTCGTGAAAACGACCACAAATCATAGTCGAGTCATACAAATGGAGAAATCAAGGTGGAGCAATTATATCTCATGAGAAAACAACAATTTAGCATGTATTTTCATAACGGGGCAGCATTGATGTCTAACAAAATAAAGAGGAAAATACACTCAACTCCCTTTAGATTTAGCTAAATAACACAAACATCTTCTTTAACTTTCAAAATACAATAACCGTCCTCTATCGTGATATCGTGTTATTTAGAGAAATCGGAAGAATTAACTTATGTGAGTGATGGAGAGTTGAGCTTGTATCCAGAAGAAGAAGTAAGCAATAGAAGCATAGTGAAGGAACTGACTTACAATCAAAGGAGAGTGGGATTTGATTTGGATATAATGGCAAAGATATATCAGGCTATGATTATTTGTTGATAAGATATATTAGACTTGTCAAACATTGTACATGGTAAACTATACCATTATGATGAATCATAAGCCAAAGATACATAGAAAAAACTATTTGCTTGCTATCATACTTTTAGAGTAAACTATACCATTATCACTTCAGGATCAAATAAGATAGCAACACAAAAACAAATTTCTACATTACAGAAATTATGAACAGAAGCAGAACCAGAAACTATTTGCTTGATATCATACTTTTAGAGTAAACTATACCATTATCTCTCATAAATGTTTCAAAGTATTCTCACAATTTGCTCTTAAAATAGTGGGAAGACTTTACCTGAACAGAAGCAGAACTGGACTTTGATTTTGACCAAGAAAAACCCTAAAATCCCACAAGACTTTGATTCTGAGAGAAGCAGCAAGAAGACGACGACGGCGGCTAGTTGAGACGATGACGGAGGGACGGAGGAGGGGCTGAGACCACGGCGGAGGGAGTGAGAGCGAGGAAGCAAAGAGTACATGAGCGAGGAAGAAGAAGAAGATGTACGGAGGAGTTTTGGGTTTCTGAATAAAATAGCGTGTTTTAGTTTTATGAAAATTTTAAAAAGGGCTACCAGAGCGCTTTTCAGAAGCGCTTTCATATGCCCCTTTATACCAGCGCTTTATTACTAAAAGCGCTTTCGTACCCACCCCCTATAAGAGCACTTTCAAAAGCGCTTTCATACCCACCCCCTATAAAAGCGCTTTTAGAAAGCGCTTTCATACCCACCCCCTATAAGAGCGCTTTTAGAAAGCGCTTTCATTACCCCCCCTATAAGAGCGCTTTTCTAGCGTGATTTTTAATTTTGTTTTTAGCCAAATCTACCAGAGCGCTTTTGGGCAAAAGCGCTTTCGTAGGTGTGCTGTTAAAAGCCAAATTTGGCGTAGTGAATTGCCACAGATAATATCAAAGATAATTTTAAAAATAAATATACCAACGGGTACACAACATGTTTTTTGGTCTCTACGAGCTTGATAGCAAGATCACTAACCCCTCTAATTCTGAAAATTCATTGTTAGAGCATACATCTAAGAAATAGTTTTGAAGATGACAATCTAGTGCCAATAATTCAACTTGGGAAAACTCGAAAGGATAAAATTGAGCTAAACGAATCAACCTCTCCTTATCAAACGCAGAAAATGAACTTCTTGGACTTAAACAGACTATACAAAGGAGCAACTCAGTATTCACTTCAATAAAACGATTATTCAACTCTTAAAGTTGTCGATCATTCACTTCATAAAACAATTGAATTTGACAATTATGTAAATTAAATACTTTCTCCATTATCTTTTGTACCTTGTAGCCTTATTTTGGATACTTTTACTAACTTCATAGCACTTACAATATCTTGATCACTTATTTGTAATGCTTGAGTTAAGTCATGTGTAATTCCTATAACTTTTTTCATCAAGTGCAAGATGAAAATAAGTTCAAAAGATTGCATATAATTCATTAGAATTAGTGCTTCACCTTTTTTATCTAAATTTGTACCATCTTCCTCAACCATTTCTAACACATCAATCATAGAAGAGAATATAGAAACTATACCAAGTAATGTACCATAATTTGAGCTCCATCTTGTTTCCCTTGCCTTCTTAATTGTAATATTTTCTTGATTCAAAGCCACGCCCACTAGAGATTTCTTCTTGTTGCACTGCTTCTTTCACCTTTGTAGATTGACTTTCACGAAAAAGATCTCAACGCTTACATGATGCTCCAACAACATTAAAAAAATAAGCAACCAAATTAAAAAATAGAGAAATTTCACTTTTTTTTTTTGCTAATGCCATAAGAGCTATTTGGAGTTGATGGGCAAAATAATGAATAAAAAATGCAGAACTATTCTCTTTTAATATAAAGATTTTTAGACCATTGTATTCACCTTACATATAACTTGCTTCATCATATCCTTGTCCATGTATCCTTGAAAAACCTAATCCATATTTTATAAATAATGACTCCAAAGCCAATTTCAATGTTAGATCACTAGTATTTGAAACATGAACAACACCAAGAAAACGCTAAATAACTTTTCCTTCGTTATTCACATAACATATAACTACAACCATTTTCTCCTTCAATGAAATATCATGAGATTCATAAATTAAAATAGAAAATAAGTCACCTCCAAGATCATCAAGTATAACTTGCGTAGTAACACTTGCAGCAGGTTTAACAATATCCTTTTGAATATCAGGAGATGTTAACTTCCGATTTCCGCGACAATTTTTCCAAACTTTATAAATAGCTTCATTTTGGTTAACAGGAAAGTTCATAAGTTCAAGAAAATTCCCCTCATTTCTTGATTAAATTGATTCATCATTACAACAAAAAGCTAACCCTAGGGCTAATAAATATCTAATACAATCAATTAGACCCATCAAATGAATTTGATAATCCTTTTTAAAGTGGGAGTTAAGAATACAACCAGGAACAGAGCTAGAAATTTTGAGTTGTGAGGTCAATACATTTACATATCAATAAATAAATTTAACATTTCATTTTCAAAAATATAAATTTACATCATAATTAACGTCTACGATTTTCCATGTTTTGAAAAATGTTGAATGATTTTTTCATCTACAAAAATATCTCTTTCAATGTAAGTAACTAAGTAATCATTTAACCATTCATCCCCCATGCGATTTCACATATGATTCTTGATAATTTTCATAGCAGAGAAAGCGCTTTCAACTGCTACAATTGCCACAGATAATATCAAAGATAACTTTAAAAACAAATATACCAACGGGTACACAATATGTTTTTTGGTCTCTACGATATTGATAGCAAGATCACTAATCCCCTCTAATTATAAAAATTTATTGTCAGAGCATACATCTAAGAAATAGTTTTGAAGCTGACACTCTAGTGCCAATAATTCAACTTGGGAAAACTCGAAAGGATAAAATTGCGCTAAACGAATCAACCTCTTCTTATCAAACGCAGAAAATGAATTTCTTGGACTTAAACAGACTACACAAAGGAGCAACTCAGTATTTACTTCAATAAATCAATTATTCAACTCTTGAAGTTGTCGATCAATCACTTCATAAAACAATTGGATTTTACAATGATGTAAATTAGATACTTTCTCCATTTTTCGCTTTGACTTTCTCCATTATCTTTTATACCTTGTAGCTTTATTTTGGATACTTTTACTAACTTCATAGCATTTACAATATCTCGATCACTTATTTGTAATGCTTGAGATAAGTCATGTGTAATTCCTAAACCTTTTTTCATCAAGTGCAAGATGAAAATACATTCAAAAGATTGCATATAATTCATTAGAATTAGTGTTTCACCTTTTTTTTATCTATATCTTCATCAACTATTTCTAACACATCAACCATAGAAGAGAATATAGAAACTATACTAAGTAATATACCATAATGTGAGCTTCATCTTGTTTCCCTTGCCTTCTTAATTGTAATTTCTTGATTCAAGCCACGCACTAGAGATTTCTTCCTGTTGTAATACTTTTTTCACCTTTGTAGCTTGACTTTCACGAAAAATATCTCGACGCTCACATGATGCTCCAACAACATTAAACAAATTAGCAAACAAATTAAAAAATAGAGAAATTTCATAATGTTTTTTTTGCTAATGCCACAAGAGCTATTTGGAGTTGATGGGCAAAATAGTGAATAAAAAATGTAGAACTATTCTCTTTTAATATCAAGCTTTTTAGACCATTGTATTCACCTTACATATTACTTGCTCCATCATATCCTTGTTCACGTATCCTTGAAAAGCCTAATCTTTATTTTGCAAATAATGACTCCAAAGCCGATTTCAATGTTAGAGCACTAGTATTTGAGACATGAACAACACCAAGAAAATGCCTAATAACTTTTCTTCTGTTATTCACATAACGTATAACTAAAACCATTTTCTCCTTCATTGAAATATCACGAGATTCATCAATTAAAATAGAAAATACGTCATCTCCAAGATCATCAAGTATAACTTGCGTAATAACACTTGCAATAGCTTTAACAATATCCTTTTGAATATCAGGAGATGTGAACTTAAGATTTCCGCGACAATATTTCGAAACTTTATAAATAGCTTCATTGTGGTTAACAGGAAAATTCATAAGTTCAAGAAAATTCCCCTTATTTGTTGATGAAATTGATTCATCATTACAACAAAAAGCTAACCCTTGGGCTAATAAATATCGAATACAATCAATTATACCCGTCAAATGAATTCGATAATCCTTTTTAAAGTGGGAGTTGAGAATATAGCAAGTGTGATCAGTGTGGGGGAAATAGTTTTACATTGGATAGGAATGTGGTGACTTGAGCATTTATAAGTGGGAGAATCCACTCACCTATCACCTTAAAGTTTTAGGTGGACTAGTGGTGTGTCTTTCACAAAGGTGTGTTGCTTAAAGGAAAGTCCCACAAAAATAAGAATTCTCCCCGCTCGATCCTCCTCTGATTCTTGCGCTAATAAATAATATCAGAGTCTGGTTTCGAGAAAGGGATCGTCTTACTTGTATCGAAAAGCACTACACATGTTCATGAGTAAGTGTTCCGCATTTGGGTAAAGACAATAGTGTCTCATTGAAGAGAGTCAACGGCGGTACAAGTGTAAGTGGAAGAAAGAGCTTCCAATATTGAGGGGAACATTGTGGACTCACACTTGAGGGGAAGTGTTGAGAATATAGAAAGCATGAGTAGTGTGGGGGAAAAGTTCCACATTTGGATAGGAATATGGTTACCTGAGCATTTATA
The DNA here is from genome assembly GCF_029867415.1 of Vicia villosa. Classification (NCBI taxonomy): domain Eukaryota; kingdom Viridiplantae; phylum Streptophyta; class Magnoliopsida; order Fabales; family Fabaceae; genus Vicia; species Vicia villosa. The sequence continues at coordinate 160,963,912 of NC_081181.1, forward strand.
AGTGGGAGAATCCACTCTCGTATCACCTTAAGGTTTTAGGTGTACAAGTAGTGTGTCTCCTACAAAGGTGTGTTGTTCAAAGAAAAGTCTCACACAAAATAAGAATGCTCCTCACTCGATCCTCCCCGATTATTGCGTTAACAAATGGTATCATGTGTCTTTGGTTTCGAGAAAAAGACCAGCTTACTTGAATCGAAAAGTACCTCACATAGTCATGGGTAAGCGTCCTGTGTGTGGGTAAAGAGTGTCCCGTTGAAGAGTCAACAAAAGTACAAATGTATGTGGAAGAAAGAGCTTCCCTTGAGGAGAGCATTGTAGACTCACGCTTGAGGAGGAATGTTGAGAATATAACAAGCGTGAGTGGTATGGGAAAATAGTCCCACATTGAGTATGAATGTGGTGACTTGAGCATTTATAAGCGGGAGAATCCACTCACCTAACACCTTTAGATTTTAGGTGGACAAATGGTATGTTTTCTACAAAAGTGAGTTGCTTAAAGAAAAATCTCAAAAAAATAAGAATATTCCTTACTCGATTCTCCCCAATTGTTGTGCTAACAATTTTAATGTATCCGTTATACATTTATACTCATTTTATGAATTTGCTTATTAAAAAAAACTCAAATTCACCCTTATCACATATGCATATAGTGAATTTGACCTAGTATTAAAATTGGCAAACCAGTGTTTGCCTCTAGTTGAAACTTAAAAATAAAATATAACTTGAAAGCAAACTATCTAGCAAATAGATACTACAGTGATTTATAATTATTTTTCATTAAGAAAGTTATGAAAGTTCATAACAACCTAATTGCTAACATTCCAATTTATTGATTATTCAATTCAAATATAATTTACTTACTTCTAGTTATAGAAATAGATGTAACCTTTTTTGGCCTATATTTATGGATCTGCTGAAATAAGAAAAGAAAACAAATGGCAATTACCTCATTGGTTCCACCAAACTTTCTATTCTTATCCCTATGATTAACTAAAGACAATACTAGCTATTTGACTCAACCAAACTTTTTCTTGAAACGTGGCCAGCCCTATCAAGTTGATCTTCATTGTATTTAATTAAATTCAGTGTCCTAGAAGGATAGATAGAGTGTAACATTTCTAAATACGATTTTTTTGTTATTTTTTAAACCCTAAATCCAAAGGACCACGTGTTAAACATCTCGATCAGCAAAATATCAGGAATCATATTTTTAAATTAGTTAATTGATTTGATTGTATCCATATAATAGCTCAAATCCTAACACTATGATATGTTATCTTGGTTTCTTCACAGCCGGACTAGTTGCATAATTGCATTAAACAATATGTATTCAATTAAATCAACCCAACATGTTATTTGGAAAGAAGCAACCTTATTTTTAGACAAAAAATATATCTATATGTGAATAATTAAGACAACTTATCATCATTAAAAAATCATTATCATTATCCTCGTGGTTGAATATTCTAATTATTTTTCTCTATTGTTGAATTATTCAAGATAATACGGATCATTTAAATTACTCTTATATACAGTCAATTAAATACTTCCACCAATTTCTATTATAATTGCTTTAAAAATATATTAAATAATTAATATATCTAATAATAATAAAAAATTTAAAAATACACATAAGAATACAGGGAGTATTAGTTAAACTCTTGTATATTAAAGATGCATTCTTTTTAAAATTTTAAGTTTGAAGATTTTGTATTAAAAAATTATTTTTGTTTTTGGAAGACCCATGATAAATAGTTCAATAAAGTGTCACACATAAAAGTGTGCACAGTATATGAGATTTCACCTTAGTGAAGATATGCGATTTTGTCCTTCAACACATTCTTTACTGTTGGATCAAAACGAACGGTCACCTACATGTCACATCGCATTTTATGGAGACAATTTTAACTATTTATCTTATATAAAGCATAATATGTATCATTCCAAGTATTCATTCATACAAACACTCAAAATACTTTCTCATTCATTCACTCGTTCGAAGGTCCTCTTCCACTTTACCTGAAATTCACGCCACCGCATCAGAACTCAAGTCCATTCGATCTCCACATATTTCTAGTTATTGTATGGAACATTGGTGCTGTCAATAGGCAGTATGTGAAGATGGAATGAGCTGATTTCTAATGTGGTGGAATGATATTTTAGTATGATAGAAAGAGGATAGATTTGCAAGGTTACCACTCTAACCCTTAAGTTAGTAAATGAGTGAAAACAAAATTTTTGTGTGTGAATAAGATAATACATGAAATGGTGATAATGTTAGACTTTATATAGTGTGAGTGGTTGTTGCACAGTGTGATATGGTGCCTCACACGGGAGGTAACCCTATTGTATTCGAAGGTGGTGAGTGCTCTGAGTTATCAATGCCTTGGCGCACATGTTCTTGGACTAGGCCTCCTCATGATTGGGCTTTATTGTCCTTGGGCATGTTTCAATCTGAACAGTGTGGAGTTATGTACTTGCATGTACAACTATATGCAAATGATATTGGTGGTAGATGATCCTGGTGGTTTTGATGATGACAACACCTAATGTCAAACAATATTCGCTTGAGTCCTTAAGGGTCTCTGATCAAGCAACCTGTGATGATAATATCTATAAAAAATCTTTATTAAGCCTCATCATATAGAAGAAGTCAATGCCTTGATGAAGTGTAGAATCAATGATGAATCAAGCTAGGGAGCTTGAAGCTTCAAGGTTGAAAGAGAGAAAGTGTAAAAGCTCGTCTAGTTTTGTAAAGAGAGAAAGTGTGAAAGCTCGTTTGGTTTGTATTTGAATAATCTCTTAAGATACTAAGGAAACTCACACACACATGCTAAAATATTTTTGAAGCCTTTTTTAATATAAAATCACCTGAAAACGTTTTATCCGAGTACCTAGTTGCTTATTGGCTTAGTTAAAGTTTTAGGAGTGTATTTTACATTAGATAATCAATTAAAACTCCAGGGTTAATCTATTAAGTATTTTGTAATGCCTCCTAGTCATTTAAATGAGCTTATAATCAATTAAGAGACAATGGATTTGAAAATCTTCCATATTTAGCCTACATAATCAATTAAACTTAGGTCATAATTAATTATGAGAGTTAAAAAACTCATTGATCATTTTTCTTTATTAGCTAAAATTTCTCCTATAAATAAAGGGTTTTTTCTCATATCAAAATACACTAGAATTTGGATTTATACTATCCCTTTATCTTTTTCTACTTTTATCCTCTCAAAAGTACCGTTTGTCGCAGGATGATCGGGAGAATCTCAAATTTCTCAGGGGATCAAGACAAGAGGGTTAAGTGAGAACAGACAAGCAAAAAACCTAGTGACAGGAACACCCCTAATAGTTGGAACATTGATGGCCCCCACAGAAGAATTAAAGACCTTATGAATCTTATTCATTTGTAGCATCATGTAATAACATATCATTTTATCTCCAAACCAGAAAATAAGAATATGGTCGCCATGAAAGAAGTATAGAAAAGAAGTGCAGTGTGTTTCTATTCATCGTTTATTTTATTTCTTTGGCATTGCCACAAAAGAAGAAACTCCGCCAATGAAACCACATCCGTCAAAGAAGGCCATCACTTTCTTCTTTAGATAAGTTTCTTCTGGGGACAAGTCGTGTGAGCTGTAAACATAAAACTTGGTGTCCACCAAGAAATGACTCAGACGTTAGAACTTGGAGAATTCGCTCGAGATTCGGAAGGCGGCTCAAACTTGCATATTCTAGCATGAACCACCTTGGTATGAAGCGTAACAAGATAATATCACGCCGTCAGATTAAACCTCAAACATCTTGCTATTTTTCTTGAGAAATCAAATCTTGACCATGCGCTGAATCAACGAAGCTGCGTTGAGATTCAAAGAGATAATTAATAGTGTCAAGGTCAACACACTCTTATTATACTCACATAAATACTAGAATACATTGGTGTAAGCCTAGCTCTACGGGTGCAATTTCCAAGCGGGTATTGATAGGGAATTTAGAACGCCTACCTCGAAGTGATTGAAAGGAAGACATAAACATATCAAAGAAAATATGCATTCATGGAGAGGGATGACATACCCATCATACTTATTGCATATCCTCACATACCCTTTGAGGGGATGCACCCCCCATTCTGAGGAAGGGCCACCTCAATGAAGGCATGATCTATACAACCATTATCAATGAATTCAAAGACGATATCCAATGTCTCCGGATCTACCCTCACAACTAAGTTATCTTTTATCGCTCCTCGAGCTCTTGAACGAGAGTCCTCCATTTGAAATGTATGTCAACATATAAAAATAAATGACCATAAGTGGAACCACGAGGCTGATATAAAATTGAGTTTTGCATTCCTATTAAAAGTAATCTATGACAAAGGATTTCGTAAGGGGCCTAACAACTTTCCAAAGAATATATCACCACCCAATATCCCACCATCGACGGTGAGTTTATACTTCAAAATCCCGTTCTTCATAAACCCTAGCAAAGCAAACTGATTTAAAAGAAGAGAAAGGTTTTGAAATTTTACTTAATAGAGATGAACTCGAAAGTTTGCTCGTTGAGCACTCCACCAAAAGAGGTGGCACAAATGGGTTGAAATAATAAACAGCTGAAGGATTTTGGAGAAGATGAAAGAAGTTGTAAACAGATAAGAAGAGTTCTCAAGATCCACGAGAAACGAAAAAGGGATATGATAATACTACTACAAAAAACCTTTTTACCGAAGATGAAAAATGGGTTTTACCTCGGTTTCATAGGCGAGGTAACAAAGGGCGCCTTATGCGCCTTAAAATCTTGCCACTTTTCCCCGCAAGTAAAGTTCCACTGAGGGGAAAAATGGAACTGGTCATGGGTTCAATCCCCAACAACAACATTTTTTGGATTTTCACAGCGCGTCACTTTACCCCTCGATTAGAATTAATATCTGAGGTGAAATACTATGTTTATATAATTTTAGTTTTAGCCCTTTTTTAATTTGCATAGCATCAAGTTTGTTGAAAAATTCTAAATCTTCCTCATTATCATCAACAATAACAACAACAACAACAACAACAAAAGAAAAATCAATAGAATCATTAAATATTAATCTCAACAACAACAACAAAATCAGTAGAATTCTTAAACATTAAATCTCAACAACAATAACAACAAATCAACAAAATCAATATGATCGTTATACATTAAATCTCAACAACAACAAAAACAATATTAAATATTTTACTTGATACAACAACAAGTAACATTGCAAAGCTACATTCATGCTTTCCTAACTAACATTAAAAAAATTTAACAAGAAATTAAAAGAGAAGAGATTACATTAAGGAACCAACTTTAAAATATTTTCCTGCTCTTGCAATCCATCATAGATAATGGAGTTGTACTTTATGCAAATACTTTCATTAGGTTAAGTTTACATTTTAGCACTCTGCATCCAAGATGGATAGTTGTAATATTCGCGCTCGGATTCACTAATGAGAGGTAAATAAGGTCGTCATAAAAAGTAAAGTCTTATCACCTCCGTGATTAAAACACCAAGGTAAAGGTTTATTATCGCATGAGTTCGAACCCCATTTTTTGCACTTTTATTATTTACAAAAACTAGCAACTTTTTTTATCTCGGTTTATCATAAAAACCGAGGGTTCCTTAGTTTTTTTTTTTAATAAATGTCGTTACAGTGTTTACTGAAATATTACATTTTTTTAATAAAACTTGTTACAATGTGATAACACGAAAACGTATCGTATATTTAGCTTAATTTACATGCATTATTATTCTATTTTATTTTGGTTTTATTATTTCTATTTGTTTTCAGGAATTTATTTAATCGGAGCTCGCAAAAGAAATAGTCGGAAAAAGGACCTAAAATGGAAGAGAAATTGCTTAAAAGGACATTTAAATAAGGAGGTGCAAATAGAAGAAGGAAAGAGGCCCAAAGCAATGCTGAAGCAATAAGCCCATATGCGCAAAAGTGAGTTGCACGTGACGTGGGGCACCCTGAGGTCCACGCCGGTCGGCGCACCCCCCTCTCTTCCGTTCGGCACCCCCCTTAATATTGGTGTGTGACGTTAGTCACACACCCAGGCCCAGAAGACGCAGCTTTCCAACTCTCCGCCATTTTCTCCTCCGAAAGAACAGCAACAGCTACGGAACGTGATAAAACCCAAGAATCTGCAACTCTATAAATATCCCTCAAGAATCATTGAGAGAGGACGCAATTTTTACCCTACTGCCGTCAATTAGTTCCTCTGCAATTTCCAGATTCTGTTCTTATTTCCTACCCGCTTCCTGCAATAGATTTCCACACCGGAAACTCTATTGCGATTTAGTTTTCTTTGTCAGCCTCAGATTTAGTTTTAGTTTTAGCGTCAAATTTAATTTCCAGAACTCAAGATTCAAGAACCAGTGCTGCTCTATTTCAAATTCAGTTTGCTATATTAATTCAGGTTTATTTATTTGCATTTAATTATCATTGTCAGTTTATGTTAGTTTATAGAATTATGCCTGGATCATTATTTACATGCTATATCTATCCTGTTTTGTTTATTAAACAATGTCCAGCTAATTTATTTTTATCGGTATGTAAGGTCACATAACCGAGGGAATCGAGTAACACTATCAATGTAGTTTTTTAATTGAATTTATTTGTCTGGCTGATATTTCTAAACGCTTAATTAAACTGTTTTGTAACGAGAGTTAAAAATAATAGAAGTTAGGATCAATACAAACGAGAGTTTGAGATTTTAACTGGACCTTAGAAATTAGGCATTAACCTTAAATACAGCGAGAGCGCTTTAAGGGTAATTAGTTTTCATTGGTTTTCAAAAATCACTTTGAACTTTAATTGATACAGCGAGAGCGCTCACTTAGGTTTAATAGTGAAATCATAATCAATAAACACGAGAGTGTGAGAGGAAGGTTTTTAAACTAATGATTTCTACAGAAAAGTGATTTTAAAATTACGATCCGCATCGATGGCTTACTAGATCCCCGAAGTCCGGCCATTGCATACCGATATTCTTATCCTAGATTTAATTCAATAATATTCCTTTTTAATTCCCGTCTGATCAATAATCAATCAGATATTAGCCTTAGATTTACGTAGTAGCGATTAACTACATTAGGTCGATTCTTAGTCCTTGTGGGTTCGATATCTTTTAAAACTACACGATAGACTGTGCACTTGCAGTCATAATCATAGACATACCCCATTGTCGCGATCACAATGTTTATCCAGAATATTACATTAATTGTTCATGAATATCATATGTTGGATCTTCAATTCCTTGATATTCTGGGAAAGATCAAATACTTGGAAACTGTTTTCTCAAAACAAAACAAAAGAGTTTGTTAAAGGATATTCTAGACGGATCTTGTATGTATTTGTTTCTGGTGAAAAAAAGGTAAGATAATTAATATCAATAATAAAAAATATTTTCGGTACAAATAAAAATTTAATAAAACAAACTTTGAACCCGGATGATTTTCTACTCTTGCAATCCATCGTAGAGAATTTTTCCAAGATTCCTTAGGTTTCAAACGCTTCATATGTTTCATTTAGATTTCGAATGTCGTAAGAGAACTTATATAATGGATATTCCTTAGGTTTCACACGGATCACTAATGTTAGATTCTTGAGCATTGATAACCTTTAAATGGACGATAAAGATTTGTTTTAGGCTGTTGATTGAAAATAGTGAAAAAAACACTTAACTATCATCTCAGTTTTTAAAACAATCGAGGGGTTAGAGTAATTTTTCTTTTGTACAAAAATGGTTACGTTTTTTACCCATAATATTAAAAATACATTGTATGCAATCAATCTTCACAGAATATCAAGATTGTTTAACCAGAATATTAAAATTGCAGCATGCGCAGGTCCCATACAATATTTGTTGCATACAATGTATTTTTAATATTCTCTGTAAATAATGTAACCATTTTTGTTAAAAATATTATTGTACTCTAGCCCCTCGGTTTAAAAAAAAAATCGAGGGGTTAGAATATTTTTTATATAAAAAAAATAGTTACATTGTTTAATCAGAATATCAAAAATACATTATAGCAACAAATCTTTGCAGAATATCAAAAATGTTTACCCATAATATTAATAATACAGCATGTTCAGACCCCATACAAGATGCTAGAGATATGCACTTGGATGACAGAACTGCCTTCACAAAGATTGATTGTTGATGCTATCATTATCACTGCCTTCACTAGCGTATACAATTTGCATGCTTTGAATGTATCCAATTTCTAATTAGGTGTTTGTTCCAAAAATTGAAAAAAAAACTTTGCACTTGCAATCCACTAGTGAACACTTTTAGGAATAACTCACAATTGTTCAAAACCTTCAACAACAACAACAACAACATCAACACTATTGTTTGAGATGGATTACAAAAGTTAAAAAAAAAATTTAAGGTAGAAGAATATATTTTTTCATGTTTGCAATCCATCCTAAAAAAATGCATTCGACGGTGGAGCGACTACAAATAAGATAACATTAGGGTGAAATCTGTTCAGCCAATGTTTTATATTAAAATTTGATTATTATATCCCTCACGTTATCAAAGAAACCAAAAGGTTAAATCATTTATTTTACAGTTGTTAACAAATAAAAATATAAAGTGCATTAGCTGGGATTCAAAGCATGTTCTGAATGGTATATCACCTTGGTTTTTAAAATAATCGAGACAACAATATATATATATATATATATATATATATATATATATATATATATATATATATATATATATATATATATATATATATATATATATGGCGTACCTTGGAATAAAACCTCAATTTTTTGTGAATGACGTGAAAACTTCGTCATGAAAAGCGTTATTTGTTATAGTGGCAATGTCTTGATCATGATTACTGAAAGATTTTGTTACTTAATTTTTTATCAAATTAGACAAAAAAAAATTCTCCTCGGTTGCTAGCTCAATCAAGGTAATAGTTCATAAATAAAAAATAAAAAACATTAAAATACAACTATACTTTATCCCTCGGTTGTCAGCTCAATTGATGTAATAGGTCATAAAAAATTTAAAAAATTAAAAGGTGATAAAATATAGTTGCTGGGATTCGAAGACATGTTACCTCAATTCTTTACCCCTCGGTTGTCTGCTCAACTAAGGTAATAGGTCATTAAAAAAAATACTAAAAGGTGTTAAAATGTAGTTGGTGAGATTCGAAGGCATGTCCCCTCAATTCTTTTGCACTTGGTTTCCAGCTCAACCGAGATAATAGGTCTTAAAACAATTTAAAATAAAATAAAAGGTGCTAAAATGCAGTTGTTGGGATTCGAAGGCATGTCTCTTGGATACTTTTCCCTCGGTTTCCAACTCAACTGAGGGAATATGTAGTATTTTTTAAAATTAAAATGTGACATATAATGTTTGTTGGCCGAGGTGAACGTTTTGTCATATAATGTATTATTTGTAGTAGTGTAATTTCAGGACTCGCCGTAAATCCTACAACAAAGACAATTGTATGAAACACAATGATAATAAATATTAGGAAATGCGAGCTACACCACCAACGATCGAGGTCTTAATTCATATTGGTAATAATACTCTAGTACAAGAAGGCATCATTTTTGTGAGGATTAGGGCTACACGTCTAGATTCCCTTGCTAAATGTCGCTAATAACAAGGTAGGTAATTAATGAGCATGTTCCCAATTCTACTGATGATGTTCCATCATAGCTCTTCCACTTCCTCTTGTTGGAATTCGAATTAAAGACATGCACGACAATCCCTCATTTATCAATATGAACAAGGACTTAGGGGACAACTGTTTTAGGTCCCTCACAAGGCCCACAATGAAGAGCCCAATAACAAGCACCACATAAAAAAGAACTTGAAGCATGTGAGACCTCACCCCAACAAAAGACACGTGACTCCAGCCTCCAGCACAATCCTCACTATTTAATCGGATTAACAACCACACACATGTGGCGTCGAATCTCATGGAGACTGTTTTAACTAACCACTTTATATATAGCACAATACACTACACTTCATTATATGTATTCATTCATTCATACACTCAAATTATTTTTTCACTCATTTACTAATTTATGTGTTGGAGTTTTAATGCCGCGGGTCTTTCCATCGCATTGAAATCTCACTCGACCGCTGGAGAACTCAAGTTCATTCGATTTCCACCTATCTCTGGTTCATGTATAGAGTATGTTGGATCAATAAATAAAAAATTTTATTATGATTTTAATTTCAATATCTGTGACTACATATAAGAATTAATTTTTAAATTAGTTGCTTTCTAAATTGAGTACCAACTTTTGAACAAAACTAAACATTAATAACACATTCATCCAATTAGAGTATTTTAAAGTGTCAAATCAGATAAATAATTTAAAATTTACTGGGTCTGTTTGATAAAAATAGCGGTTGGCTGATAGTTTATAGTTTATGGCTGATGGCTGATGACCGATAACTTATAGCTTATAGCTGATGGTTGAGACTGATAGCTGATAAGCTAATTGAAGTGTTTGGTAAATTTATCTGTTCAACTAACTTATAAATGTAAAATGACATAAAAGTTATTTAATACATAATTATTTTATTTTAAATTAAAATAAATTGTAAAAGATAAAAGTGGTTTTTTTTTTTTAAATAAGGATAAAAAAAAGAAAAAAATGATAAGCTATAAGCTAAAACGCTATTTGAAATAGCATCCGAAAAATAAGTTATAAGCTAGCAAAATAAATTATAAGCTCGTGATGACAAGACCGTTATTAAACAGGTCTAAATTATCATTTTAGCTTATAAATTATAAGCTCAAAAATTAGTCTTACCAAACAGACTCATTGTCTCACTTGACGGAATAGTTATTGATTAAGTGTGTAAAAATAATTTAAACTTTCAGTACACCATCCATTTTCTCTAATTAAAATATAAAAATGGTCATTTTCTCGGCAGCCATAGATGGACTTCTCAACTCTCACTTTTACGTATATAAATATAGCCTATATATGAAGAATATCAAACTCACATTTCATCAAATTTAATCTGTGTATCAAATCAAAACCATGTGGTCTATAGTAACAGATCCCATTAAAACTCTTATTTCAAGAGTTGTGAAACATTCTATCCATGGAGATTTTCATGATGCAGTGGCCAAAATGACCATCATAGATGCCTTTCTCTTCTTTGTAAAATTACTTTTCTTCATCTAAATCAACTATATATATTATATTTTTCATTCATGTTTCTTTATAAATAACATACATAATTGTTGTTTTAACTAATTATTTCAACTTTATTATGCTCATGACTTCTAACTTCATTATTTTATTTTTTTTGCATGGTTTGTACAGATTATGCATTCCATTGACAAGTTGGGAATATGGCACCGTTTGCCTGTATTCTTAGGGCTATTGTACTTGGCCATAAGGCGTCATCTTCATCAAGAATACAATCTCTTGAACGTTGGAACAACACCTGTTGGAATTAGGTCAAATCCATCTGATTTTCCATATAGAACAGCTGATGGAAGATATAATGATCCTTTTAATGATGGTGCTGGCAGTCAAGGATCTTTCTTCGGCAGAAATATTCTCCCTGTTGATCAGAAGAACAAGGTAAAACAACAATCATTTTAAAGCGGAGGGGGTATTTAATAGTTGACTTTTTGGATTTTTTTTTTTTTTGAGATTTAGCTATATTTAGATATAAGGAAAGAACAATAAAAATTATTGATGTGAAAAAAAGAAGAAGTTAGGTTTAACTTCACTATTAATTGTTGGAAATGCAAAAATGTTTGAAAATCAATTTTGTTTGTTGTTTATCTAATTTTGGTTAGTAATTCAATTGGTGGAGAGATGTTTCTCTCCTTAGGTCTCTATGGGATTAAGTGTTTGACTGATTTGACTCCTCTTGTGTTAAGTTAGTCGGGGACGGCCAAAAGACCACGTTTTGACATGATGTTTTGGTTGGGACTATCCATGTGTGTCTCCCAAATTATTTCTTATTTTGAAATTAAGTTTTAGGTGGTGAGTTCTTTTGGTATTTGGGTAGGGGATGATTGAGTTTGGAATTTTAGATAGAGGCGAACTTTTCTAGTTAGGGAGGAGGAGATTTTTTGAGGTATTTTTCGATCTTATTTCGGGATTGATTAGATGTGAAAGGGAAGATATTTGAATATGGAAGTCAGACCCGACTAGAGGCTTTTCCGTTAGTTCGACTTATGTTAATCTTTTAGCTTTGGCTGGTGTTAGAGAAGACATGGTTGAGAAGGTTTGCAGGGACTTTTTAAGATTTGGAAGAATTGGGCACAGACTAAAGTGTATTTTTTAGTTGGGTTAATAGTAGTTTACCCCCTGTAATATGAGCGTGTTTTGGTTTACCCCCACCATTGCCAAAGGCAGGTTTTGGCAAAAGGTAGGTAGGGGGAAAAGCAAAATTCGCTAAGATTACAGGGGGTGAATTACTATTAACCCTTTTTTAATATTTATATTTCAACATAAGGGAAAACAAAATTTAGTTGAAAAATTATATATAGTTTGATAATGTGTTTTTTGTAGTTGTTGAAGCCAGATCCAATGGTAGTGGTGACAAAACTTCTTGAGAGGAAAACGTACAAGGACACAGGAAAACAATTCAATGTGATTGCAGCTTCTTGGATTCAATTTATGATACATGATTGGATTGACCATTTGGAGGACACTAAACAGGTTCAAATGGATTTCATCAATTTAAAAATAAATACATACAAAGTTTTACACGTTACATCTTTGGCTTTTCTTAGTAAATACTTAATTACTTATGTCATCAGAAAATATTAAATGCTATTACTATATATAGGTTGAACTGAGTGCACCACGTGAGGTTGCAAGTCAATGTCCATTAAAATCTTTCAAATTCTTTAAAACGAAAGAAATTTCAACAGGCTTCTATGATATCAAGACTGGACATGCAAACATTCGTACTCCATGGTGGTAAGACTATTTTTATGTGTTTATTTATTTTTCTTTTAAAAGAGATGGTCAATCACTATCTTTTACTTTGATGAGTATTCCATGGTAATACGTAAGAAAATTGAAAATGGAAAAGGGTTTGAGTCAGAAATGAGAACATTGCAATTTTTTTAATGTTGAAAAGAAAGTGAATTGTTAATTGAGAATTAAGTCTTGCAATTTTTATGACAAAATCATATTCCTAACATCAATTGCAGGATTAAAAAACTAATCATTACTTTATAAATAATTGTATATTAAGTTTGATTCTCTTTGTCATGGTTTATATATCTGAAAAGTATTGGAGATTCAACATTACACTACATTTTAAAAAGATTATCAATGGAAAAGTTGAGTTCAACTCCAATTATTAATGTGAAATCTCTTTATAAGATAATATAAGTATTTCTTTATCAACAAAATTTAAAAAGACTAAAGAGGATTGATTTAACATGTCACCCCTAAATTATATCCGACATTCATTCAAATTTTCTTAATCTTAAATTGTCTATGATTAAATTTGGGGTTAATTAGGGGAAAAAAAATCTATAATAGATTTTCCAAAATTTCTGGTAACATGCCAAATTTTCTATATGAATTTAAAAAATATACTCCCTCCGTCCCAAATTATAAGAGAAATTCACTTTTTAGATTCATTGAATAATTAATGTATCTGGTCTGCATATAGACCAGATACATTAATTATTCAATGAATCAAAAAAGAGAATTTCTCTTATAATTTGGGACAGAGGGAGTATTATATTACTGGAAATTTCCAGTAAATTTTGAAATCTGCTGTAAATTATTGAGAATTTCGAAATTTCTGGTATTTTCTTGAAATTTTCAATAAATACGAAAATAAATTTCAAAAAAAATTTGTGAGGACATGAGTAATAACATCCATCATTGGACGTGCGAGATATAATTTGAGGGTGGCATTTTGAATCCTCGAAGCATTGGGATGAGATGACGGAGATCTTCGGTTTAACTCGTTTTTTAAAAAAATATTTAAAAAAAAAATAATTACACTTAATTAATGATATGTACTCTGACTATATAAGTTAACTTACACATAACATGAGTATATGTTTATGATAAAAGGGACGGAAGTGTGATATATGGAAGCAATCAAGAAGTTTTGAACAAAGTGAGGACTTTTAAAGATGGGAAGCTAAAAATATCAAAGGAAGGTCATCTTCTTCATAACGAAGATGGAACTGCAATTTCAGGTGACATTCGCAACAGTTGGGCTGGTGTCACAACTTTGCAGACACTTTTTGTTCAAGAACACAATGCTGTTTGTGATGCGATCAAGGTATACATGTTATATATCCATTAGATATATCCTTTAATTAGTTACTCTAGACCAAAATGTTGATGATATAGTTATATATAAAAAACTAATACATATTTTTTTTTCCATATTGTACTTTATTAGAAGGAAAATCCAGACTTGGAAGATGAAGATCTTTATCGTCATGCTAGATTAGTAACTTCAGCTGTGATTGCAAAGATTCACACTATAGATTGGACTGTCGAGCTTCTTAAAACTGACACTTTGCTGGCAGCCATGAGAACCAATTGGTAAGATGAATTGAGATATTATAGATGAACTAATTAAGATATATATTTTCTATAATTTTGAAATAAGTTTATGATTAGTTATAAATATTAATATTTTGGTTTGATTGCTAAAAAGTTCAATTTGGTTTTAGGTATGGACTATTGGGAAAGAAATTCAAGGACACATTTGGACATGTTGGAGGAGCCATCTTGGGTGGATTGGTAGGCTTGAAGAGATCAGAAAATCATGGTGTTCCATACTCTTTAACTGAAGAATTTACTTCTGTCTATAGAATGCATCCACTTCTACCTGATTCACTGCATTTAAGAGACATATCTGCCACTCCTGGACAAAACAAATCTCCACCATTAATCAAAGAGTATGAAAATCATTAGTTTTATTGCATCATCGTAGATTCTTTCTTTCAAATATAGCAATATTGAAAAGATTATAAATTCACTCTCTAATCCTTTTGTTTTGTATTATCTAGGGTTCCAATGAATGATTTGATTGGACTACAAGGAGAAAAGACCTTGTTGGAGATAGGAGTTGCAAAACAATTAGTATCAATGGGTCATCAAGCTTGTGGAGCCTTAGAACTTTGGAACTATCCATCATGGCTCAGAAACCTAATACCACATAACATAGATGGCACAGAAAGATCTGATCATGTGGACTTGGCTACTCTTGAAAGTATGATATATGAACTGCAACTTTTAATTTTAAGACCAAGTGTTATGGAATTGACATTCTAATTTGATATGATATTTATGCAGTTTATAGGGATAGAGAGAGGAATGTAGCAAGATATAACCAATTCAGGAGAGGACTATTGTTGATACCTATTTCTAAATGGGAAGATTTGACTGATGATAAGGAAGCAATTAAAGTATTGAAAGAGGTATATGGAAATGATGTTGAGGAGCTTGATGTGCTAGTAGGTCTCATGGCAGAGAAAAAGATAAAGGGTTTTGCAATTAGTGAGACTGCTTTTGTGATATTCCTTCTCATGGCATCTAGGTAAAAACAACTAAAATTTTATTTCATTGAAATCTAAACAATGATATTATTTTTTACTATTTATCAGAAATACATATTTATACTATCAGAAATACTCAATTCTAGAAATAGAATATTTTAACTCAAGATTATATTTAATTTTAATTTGGTTGAACTTTATTACACATTACAGGAGATTGGAGGCTGATAGGTTTTTTACAAGCAACTTCAATGAAGAGACATACACCAAAAAAGGTTTGGAATGGGTGAACACAACTGAGAGTTTAAAAGATGTTATTGATCGTCATCATCCAGAAATGACAAATAAGTGGTTGAACTCTTCAAGTGCTTTCTCTGTTTGGGATTCACCTCCAAACAAAGACAATCACATTCCACTTTACTTTCGTGTTCCTAACTAATCAATTGAATCTAGCAAAAGTTTGAATTTATGTATGTATTTGTATTTCGATTGTCTTAAATAATTATATTTATATTTGTATTTGTACATACACAATTATGTATTGCGTATGTATTCATGTTTTGTTGTATTTGTGTCTTTCAAAGCAATTCTATGTTGTCCTCTAAACAAATAATCATATGATGTATTTTAAATGATGAATGTTATTAGAGTTATGTCTATATATTTTTTTATTTAAAAACAATTATGATAGATATTTTATAGCTAATTTAAATATTGGATTGCAAAATAAAAAATAATATAGATGTTGCTTCAAAAAACTTATAAATTTTTGTCATCACAAACGTTACACAAGTAGTTAAGATTTTTAAAAGACTATGACCTATGATCCACTTTAAGGAGTCAAACCTTAGTAAACAATTAATAATATATGATAGAGAAAGATACTAATTGCACCTCCTTAAAATTGATAATAGTCTTTGAACCTCCCACTATGTTTTATATATCTCTTTTAGCCAGGTAGTACTTTTACATTGATTTTCTTTTTATTTTTGTTTATCACATTGGTTTTGAGAGTAACATGGTTTTTAAAGTTATCTAGAAAATAGTAATTAAGAAAATAATTGGCTTGAAAGGATATGATGATCCAAGGAAGTGTGATGTTGAGTGTTCCATGCTGAAAAAGTCTATTGGACAATCAAATTTCTGAATTTCGATCAGTCACAAGCAGGCCAAAAAACAAAGATGCAGTACTATGAGTTGGATGAGATAAGATGCCAAACCTATTAATCCTCACAGTTATTCAAAAAGTCAAGAAATATTATGATCACCGCTTCATTATAAAAAAATTAAAACTTGGAGAACTAGTTTTACTGTTCAATTCCATACTAAAACGTTTCATATGAATATTGAGATCTAAATGGTTTGGACCATTCATGATCAAAGAAGTTAAATTATATGGATTAGTAAAAGTAGAAGATCCAACTTTAAAAACAACTTAGACTGTTCATGGTCAAAGATTGAAATCATTCTGATATATGAACTTTATAATAAAAATAGGCATCGAGTTAATGACGTTAAACATCCATTTATAGGAAGGCAACTCAATCTTCTTAGCTGTCATATCCTAAATTTTGCCCTAAGAATCTAAGATCTTTTCATTCATTTATTAGCATATCATGACCATTTTACTTGGTCATGCATTCATCAGTCAAAATAATTCATCAGAACTTAAGAGGAAAAGTCAAGAGTTTGACATTTCACCTAGTCTTGATGGCATTCATTCACAATTCATCTACATGACAAAAAGTCAAGAGATTGATCTTTTTGGTCACAGCGCATTATCATTCATTCACATCGTGTCTTAGAGATCAAAGTGGATGAAAAATCAGAGTTGACTTATTTAATCTTCTCTCTGTGGATTTGATTGTCTTTCATGCATAGAAACCAAAGAGAAAGTCAAAGAGTTTGACTTTTTCATTTGGTCATATATTCATAGTTCATTAGCATACATTTGAACAAAAAGACAAAAGTCAAGAGTTTGACTTTTTAACTTTGTTATTTTTTATAGTTAATTTTGACTTTGTTAAATTCCATTTGTATTATTAACTTTTAAATCATTCATTAGCATGCATTTGAGAATAGGTTAAAAAGTCAAGAGTTTGACTTTTGACCTTGTCATTTTATTAATTGCATTTATGTTCTAAGTAACTTTATTTGCAAGGTTAAGGTTTTTGTTTTCAATTTGGTTTTAATTTTGCTCTCATTTTTAATCACGTTACATTTAAATATTAGAGAAATGTGCATTTTCGTACAGTTTGAGAGTAAGGCAAAATTAAACCAAATTCAATTAAAAGAAGTTTATACTTTTTAGTACACTCCACTAAAAATATCCAAAGTTACATTATTTCATATACATCCATTTACATCAGTACACGTGAATACAACTATATACATATTAGATTATATTGGACCTTTTGTATTTTACCCATTTGGGCTTTATCTAGTATACTGGGCTGTTACCTATATTCTATATATAAGCCTAGTTAGGTTATTGTAAAAGGTGAACGTTCATACTCAATATTCAAATTGTTTTTTGTGCCGCCAATATGGCACATTCATCTTCTTCATCATATTTTGTGTAATATGGTATCAGTGACCAAAACACTCATATCTTCTTCATCTTCCGCATCATTTTCTTTCATTCTTTCTCCTAATCTTCCATGGTGTCTTCCGGCGATGAAACCTCTGATCCTAAACACAAATCGAACGAATCCAAACAAAAATCAGATGATCCTAGCTTGAATCCAAGAAACCCCTATTACCTTCATACTGGCAAAAATCCAGGTGCTACCATTGTTGCACCCTTCCTTGATAACAACAATTACCACAATTGGAGTAAATCAATGTGTCGCGCTTTGACCTTCAAGAACAAACTCTCGTTCATCAATGGCGGTCTTCCCAAACCCTCTTCCACCGATCCCGATTTTGAACTTTGGGATCACGCTAACAACATGGTTCTTTCATGGATCAATCGCACGCTTTCTCCACACATTGCACAAAGCACCATTTGCTTTGACTCGACATTCGACCTCTGGGAAGTTCTCAGAGAAAGATTCACGAAAGGTAATCACTTTCGTTTTTCAGATCTTCTTCGTGATTTGCATTCTATTCAACAAGGAGATCGCTCCTTATCAACATACTTCACTGATATGAAAATCCTATGGGACGAACTCGAGGATTTACGACCTACACCTTCGTGTTCATGCCCTACACCCTGCACCTGTCACCTAGCCAAAGTTGTGCGCAATTACAAACATATGGAGTACGTTTCCTGCTTCCTCAAAGGTCTAAACGACAATTATCACAATATCCATACCCAGGTATTGCTTCTTGATCCTCTCCCTAGCATCAGTAAGGTTTACTCCTTGATAGCACAATAACAAGTACAATCCACATCTGCTCCTTCCACCACACCATCTATTCTCTATGCAAATTCTCACAACAAGCCTAAAGGGAAATCTCCTTCCAAGACCCCTATGCTTTGCACCAACTGCAACAAGACCAACCATACCATTGATAACTGCTACTTCAAGCACGGTTTCCCTCCTGGATATCGTTCAAAGAACTCAAAGACTCCTTCTAAATCAAAGCCTATTGCTGCTCCAGAGAAAGAACTTTCCATATCTAAAGAAGATTATCAACATTTGTTACTCTTACTTCAACAATCAAGGAAAGACAACCAACAAATCAAGACCAGCACATCAGATGCAGAAATCATCTCAGGTATTGTCCCTATAGGTAATCCTTTTCATAATATCTCCTCATGGATCTTGGACTCTGGTGCTTCATACCATGTTTTTCCTTTTATTCAACATTTTTCAACCCTCGAACATATCACCTGTGTTAATATTCACTTGCCTAATGGTACCAAACTGTATGCAAAATTCTCTGGCTCTATTATATTTGATGATAAATTTCAATTGCATGATTTTTTTTATATGCCAGCTTTCCATTTTAGTCTAATCTCCATATCCAAACTATGTAGCACATCACCTTACACAATCACTTTCTTACACAATTCCTGCTTCATTCAGGATGTGTCTACCACGCAAATGATTGGGCAAGTGATTCAGCAACATAGTCTCTACATATTGGACAGATTACCTATTCACACAGTTAACTGCAATCCATTAGTCTTAAGCAATCTACTCAGTGCACTTATCCTCTATGGAACCATCGTTTAGGACACCCATCTTTAGAAGTTTTACACTCAATGTCTAAACAATTTCCTGTAATCAAACATTATAAATATTCTACTTGTAATACTTGCCATTTGGCTAAGCAAACTAAATTGTCGTTTCCTACAAGTAATTCAATTTCTACTCATTGCTTTCAACTTGTGCATATGGACATATGGGTGCCTATTTCTAATCCCTCTTTGGATCATTATCACTATTTCCTAACTATTGTTTATGATTATTCTAGATATACCTGGACTGTTCTCAAGCATAATAAATCAAAAACTAGACTGCACATTAAAAATTTCATTGCTTATTGTCAAAACCAGTTTTCTTGCAGCATTAAAACCCTTAGAAGTGACAATTGAATTTATAATGCCCTCTTATTATGCTTCACTTGCTATACTTCATCAAAGAAGTTGTGTGGAAACACCACAACAAAACTCAACAGTAGAAAGAAAACATAGGCACCTCTTAAATGTCACTAGATCTCTTCTTTTTCATGCTAACCTTCCCAAATGTTTCTAGTCATATGCTTTGTGTCATGCTACCTTTTTGATAAACAGGATTTGCAGTCCACTACTTAAACACAAAACTCCTTATCAACTGCTTTTCAAAACAGACCTATGCTACAATGACCTTAAAAATTTTGGATGTCTTACTTATGCTTCTACCATTTCAAGACAAAGAGATAATCTTGATCCTAGAGAAATTAATAGTCTAGTCTTAGGTTTTCCTATTGGGATTAAAGGTTACCTCCTTTTTGACTTACAAACTATATCCATATTCATATCTAGGAACTGAAAGTTTCATGAGGATGTTTTTCCCTATGCACCTCACACTTCTCACACTACAGATTCCCGCATACCACCTCTTGATAATCATACTTCCACCATCCCCTTTCTTTTTTAGTATTTACCTTCCCAACACATAACTCGGCTGCAGCATGACTCTGCCACTCCAATCCATCATGAACCTGAAACAATACAACAAGATTCTCCTATACCATTATAATCCATGGATGCTCCTACTTCCGATGAAACACAAGAACAACATACCAACATTGCACCTTGCAATGTTATTTATTCATCTACTTTGTATGACATTTCAAAATATATTTCTTACTCTCAAATATCTCCTGCCTTTTTTGCTTACATTTCTGCTATTACTACTGATTCTACACCTAGTAACTATAAACAAGCCAACCTACATCATAAATGGATTCAGGCTATGCATGATGAAATCACTACTTTAACAGAAAATCAGACTTGGGAATTAATTACTCTTCTCAAAGGTAAGAAAGCAATAGGTTATAAATGGGTCTACAAAACAAAAATTCATTCCAATGGCACTATAGAAAGGCACAAAGCAAGGTTAGTAGCCCAAGGATTCAATCAAATCCAAGGTATTGATTACTTTGAAACTTTCTCACCTGTTGCAAAATTGACTACTGTAAGACTCATCCTATCTCTTGCTGCTTCTTTGAATTTGCATTTATTTCAACTTGATGTTCATAATGCTTTTTTACATGGAACTTTGGATGAAGAATTCTATATGTCTCTACCTAAAGGCATGACACTCACTCATCCAAACCAAGTGTGCAAACTTCTCGAATCCATCTATGGATTGAAACAATCCAGCAGGCAATGGTTAAAGAAGCTCTCCACTGTTTTTGCTGACCAATGATTTCAGTCAATGCACTTCTGATCATTCATTATTCATCCATAATTCCAAACATTCATTTACATTTATTCTGATTTATGTTGATGACATCCTCCTTGTTGGAAACAACTTAGAAATCATCAATAATATCAAACAAACTTTGCAGCATCATTTTCATATTAAAGACCTCGGACATATGAAATATTTCTTGGGATTGGAATTGGCTCGCAACAGCAATGGAATCAATATCTTTCAGAGAAAATACACACTGGACCTGCTTGCTACAACTAGAATGATGGGTTGAAAACCATCCTCTACACCTATGGCTCGCGACACAAGTGTAACACCCCACTTTCCCATTTTATAAAAATACGGTAAAATAATAAAAATTTATCAGAGTTCACAAACAAAAGTGGAATGTCACGTCATTTCAAGCCAAACAGAATATGAAGTCTCAATTACTTCATCTATTCATTTCTCATTAATCAATAAAAACAGCGGAAATATTATTTTATTTGAAAATAATCACGGCACAATTGCCAACTTATTCCAAAACTCCACACAAAATCGTGGTCCTCAAATATTTGAATAAAAAACAGATACGTAACAAAATTCAATTAAAAATAACAAATAAAATAATCCCCAAAAACATCCTGTGTTACGTATCAGAGCGACTCGAACTAACAACACGGAAGACTTCCATAATGCTATCCTGGACTTCTACTTCTATTCTTGAGTACCTGCCCATTTCCCATGGTAGGGGAAATATCAGCAGAAAGGGTGAGTACTCACATACCATTACAAAAGATATAGGAACAGATATAATAACATAATTCACAGGTCATGGTTCATGTTCACATAACATCACAGTGCATATACAAACTTCATTTATTCAAACATTCATCACAGTATAAATTAACGCATCATTCACAATATCATAAACAAGTCATCACAGATCCATTCATTTATGCAACTCCGCAATGCACATATCACGACATACATGTCCCTCCCAATCACAACTCAACAAACATATAATAATAATAATGACAATGCAATGTGACTCAATGACTTGACACAATGCATGTGGTACCAAAACATCGTGGTTCATGACCACAGTTCCCGTCGGAACTATCGACCCCTTTTTCATGGTCCAGTGTGACCCCTATTTCATGATCACACCCACGACCCCTATTTCATGGTCAAGTACGATCCCTATTTCATGACCGCACCAATTCATGGTTCATTCAATCGAACCCGATTCCTAAAAGAATCCAGATAATTCGCATACACTCCACTGAGCAACGAATTATCTCCACCACGACTCCACAATTGAGTCCGGACCTACTAGGAATCTACCATAGATTTTCACCTAGCAGTCTCAATGCTATGTTATGCAATGCACAATCAACACAATATGCATAATCACAAATAACAACATGCATATCACACGATCCTCTTGATCACACGTAAGCCACACACTAACCGTAATTCACAAAGAATTACCACAACACAATATGCACATTCATAATAGATAATATGCATATCACACGATCCTTCTGATCACACGTAAGCCACACACTTACCGTAATTCACAAAGAATTACCACAACACAATATGCACATTCATAATAGATAATATGCATTCAACAACAACATACAACAACTACCAATTCATATGGCTATCATACAGTCACTACATCATACCACAACTGTCCAATACATCACATATACATGTCAAAACCTGCAGCAATCACAATCCACAGCTACAACACACATTCGCACAACCAAACTCAACATTTCACAGTTCAACACATCATAACATATACGGAAACACATATAACACATCGAATTATTAGAATTCTGGTATTGAAAATAATTTTAACAGAAAGTACACGAAACCAGCTTTCCAACGATTCGAACGGCGCGCGAGTCGGACACACGGAACAAAAGTTATGATTTTTCAAAGTATTTCAACAAACCCGACACTGACATTTTACACTGATACCTTAAAAGCACATTAGACCTTAGTTAAATTTAATTATAGGACTTGAAACCATTTTTACAAGAAAGTACACTGTATTAGGTTTCTCCAGGTTCGAACGGTGAGTCAAACGGACACCCGAAACTCAAGTTATGAATTTTTGAAGTTTTATAAAAATCCTGCATTTTTCCTGCGAACAGCTCTCGGGTTCCCACTCAAATCCCCTCAAAATCTCATATAAACATCACTATAATACAAATTAAATACATAGCAACCTGTATCTATCATGTATCACCAATTAGGAACCTTAAAACATGATTTCTAGCACAAAAGTTTTGAATCCAAATCCAAACCCTAACATTTCAATTCTAGCAATTTCAAGAACAAAATCCCTTTTCAAAATTGTTCGTAACTTCATTCCGACTCTGACACGCGAACACGCAACAACAACACATTTACATCATACACTTCATAATCATACAATCTCATAACAACAATTGCAACCAATTATCATTCCAACAACAATCATCATAACAACATAGAATTCATAAATCAAAAATCAACAATCATCAAAATTATCTCATAACGACAAATCCCCAAAACCCCAAATCATATCATTATACCTAAACCCATATCAAGAATAATAGCATGGAAACCCCCCTTACCTCGAAATTGCTCAGAAAATCCTGCGGAGATTGATTCTTGAAATTGCCCTAGTTTTCCCTTGATCTTCCTCTCTAGCTTGTTCTTCTTCCTCTTCTCATTTCTACGATGTTTTTACTTTTCTACGCAACTCTCCCTTTTCTCAACTTCTAATTCTCTTTTATTCCAATACTAACCCTTAGACCTCTAATACCTAATTTCAACCTTACCCTTCTCTAATTAAATAATTATTTAATAAATCACTAAATAATATTCATTCTATTATTCTATTAATAAAAATAACAACATTATTAATAATAATAATAATAATAATAATAATAATATTAATAATAATAAGCATAAAAATAATAATAACAATAATAATAATAATCATAATAATGGTAGTAATTATAATAATAAAAGTAAAACTATTATTACTTATATCACATAATTACTATCGACATTTCCAGTCTACCCGTCCCACTATGGACTCCACACCTACACGCTCAACCACACACCCTTAACAAGGCCAAATAATTAAAAATGGGGTGTTACAACTCTCCCCCACTTAAATTATTTTCGTCCTCGGAAATTTATCCGATACAACTACTCCAACTACTTATTCCATCCGACTAATCAACTCTCATCTCCGAAAAACAACCCCACGTATAATACAACAATTTATAACATCAACGGCGAAAACAACACGAATGCTACTCAAGTAACACACTTTACAACTTAACATCACAACACAAAGAGTAACCAACTTAAGAATTCACCAGTTTAAGAACTAGAACACAACAACATATGAACACAACTTAAACACGACATCAACGCAACCAACCTACCAACATCGTTGTTACTCACGTATGAACAACTGCAATACACCACGTGTTCGCTGCGCACTCTGATTACTTGTAAAGTATCAACTCTACCACGTTTACTCCAACTTCCAATCACCAAAACCGACATAATAAAGATTTTCGACTTAACTCTTCGGAAGTTTCATTCCAACAGGTATTCTACGCTATCGTAGTTACCGAATATTTCAAACTTAGATCCGTAAGATAACACCTCGGAACATTCAACATAATTACAACAACGACTACTTCCAAATCTTGGATGAGACATTCATATACTTCCATAAATTCCTAATTGTCATAAAACATAACTACAACTTTACCATCTTTTAATAACACATTCTCCAAAATCGTCTTAAACACATAACAACATTACAACCACATATGGTACATGGGTCCAACTAATTCTAACAAGATAACTCATTTTCTTCACTTCCCACTAATTCAACATACCAAACCATCGATTCCTACTTATATTGACATAGTGCTCAATAAATTCTTGTCTGAATCAACACAACCGAGTAACTCATCTTTTTCCAACCAAAATCGCACTTTAATAAACCAACCTATAATTTCACTCCTTTTAATAATCACAACTCAACTTTCAATTATTCTACGTGCTCTTCTTCTGATTTTATAACAGCTCAAAACATTCGCAACAAACACCAGCTCCAACTCATCCAAACAAATATGAAAGATACGCTTCATACTCCATACATACGCCTTAAGGCTTACTAGCCGTTCGCTTCATCACAAACAACGACTCAAGTTATCCAGAACTCGACTGTGAGTCTCCATACTACTCATCAATCCAATTGCAACTTCATGCTATCATTCTTAAATTCAACTAATATACTAATATGAAGGATAGAAAAACACTTAGAAAGGGGGGGGTTTGAATAAGTGTAGCTTTAAAAACTTGACAGATAAAAATAAATTGCACAGTTATTTTTATCCTGGTTCGTTGTTAACTAAACTACTCCAGTCCACCCCAGCAGAGATGATTTACCTCAACTGAGGATTTAATCCACTAATCGCACGGATTACAATGGTTCTCCACTTAGTCAGCAACTAAGTCTTCTAGAGTCTTCTGATCACACACTGATCACCCCAGGAACAACTGCTTAGATACCCTCTAAGACTTTTCTAGAGTCTTCTGATCCACACGATCACTCTAGTTACAACCTGCTTAGATAACCTCTAAGACTTCCTAGAGTATACTGATCCACACGATCACTCTAGTTCCTTACAACTTAATGTAATCAATTCTAAGAGTATTACAATTGCTTCTTAAAAGCTATAATCACAAACTGTGATATTTCTCTTAACGTTTAAGCTTAATCTCACTAATATATTACAACAGCAATGTAGTGAGCTTTGATGAAGATGAAGATTCTGAGTTTGAATAGAACAGAGTTTCAGCAAGTTAATAGGCGTTGTTTTTGTTCAGAATCGTTAACCTTGCTTCTCATCAGAACTTCATATTTATAGGCGTTGGAGAAGATGACCGTTGAGTGCATTTAATGCTTTGCGTGTTCCGTACAGCATCGCATTTAATGTTATACGCTTTTGTCAACTACCTCGAGCCTTGTTCACGCTGTGTCTACTGACGTTGCCTATTATAGCTTTTAACGTTCCTTTTGTCAGTCAGCGTAGCTTGCCACTTGTACTTCCTTCTGATCTGATGTTTGTGAATACAACGTTTGAATATCATCAGAGTCAAACAGCTTGGTGCAAAGCATCTTCTGATCTTCTGACCTTGAAGTGCTTCTGTGCGTGATACCATCAGAACTTCAGTGCTTCTGATCTCATGTTCTTCTGATGCTTCCATAGACCCATGTTCTGATTCTGCTTCGACCATCTTCTGATGTCTTGCCAGACCATGTTCTGATGTTGCATGCTGAACCCTTTGAGACAAAGCTTCTGAGCGCTGAATTATGCGTACTCTTTATATATTTCCTGAAAAGGAAATTGCATTGGATTAGAGTACCATATTATCTTAAGCAAAATTCATATTATTGTTATCATCAAAACTAAGATAATTGATCAGAACAAATCTTGTTCTAACAATCTCCCCCTTTTTGATGATGACAAAAACATATATAAATGATATGAATTTGCGATCAGAAAGAGCAGACAGCAAAAGACAAATTACACAGCTATAGCATAAGCATATGAATATGTCTCCCCCTGAGATTAACAATCTCCCCCTGAGATAAATAATCTCCCCCTGAAATAAATACTCGAAGAGCTTTAATAAAAGACTTCCCTGATTATTTCGGTAGAGACGATCACATAAGCTTTTGTCTTCAGAGAATTCGTAGCTTCTGACTTCTGCTTCCATTGGACAGCTTCAGAACTAGAATTTCTTTAGATCCCTAGAACACTCACAGCTTCTGATTCCTGCTTCCATCTAGGACAGCTTCAGAACTTGAATTTCTTTGATCTTCAGAACATTCACAGCTTTTGATTTCTGCTTCCATTTAGGACAGCTTCAGAACTTGAATTTCTTTGATCTTCAGAACATTCACAACTTCTGATTTCTGCTTCCATTTAGGACAGCTTCAGAACTTGAGTTTTCTGGATCTTTAGAACAATCACAGCTTCTGATTTCTGCTTCCCTCGGATAGCTTCAGAGCTTTGAATTTCTACCAACATCACTTCATGCTAGATTTGTATCAGAACATTGTTGAATGTACCAGAGCATCATCAGAGCATCTCTACATCCTGAAATGTTACAGAACAAAAACTAAACGACAAAAGTCAGCATGAACGAGTCAGAACATAAAATGTATATTAGAACACATTATATGTATCAGAGCCATATAGGCTAAAATAATGTATCAGAGCAAATAGAATTTTGTCAGAGCAAATAGACAAATATGGATCAAATTCTATTATCAGTGCTTCTGATTCATTCTTCTTTCTTGCTTCTGATTTCTGAAGCTTGACAGCACTCAGCTTGCTTCAGTTTCCATGAGTTTATTCTTTTTACAGAATAACACTTCTTATGGTTTTGCTTCTTTGCTTTGAAGATTCTCTTCACTTCTTTATACCTGCAAAACACTTAAACCATATAGAACTTGCAGTTCTTGTTAGAAAATGTGTGGGAGCTTTACCCAGCAACTGATAGATTAATCAAATCATTTATCATATATCTTTCTCCCCCTTTTTGTCATAACATCAAAAAGAATATATCAAAAGATTCGGATGAATAAAACGACAAATAAAATCACTGGAGTGTAAAACAAAGAAACTTTTCATTGATAATCAAAAGATATTACAAAAGAAGATTTTTAACAAGCAGATGCAACAAGGAAAGAAAACTACTAAGACCAAAGACTAAGACCCTAGCTAAGACAAAATCTGCGCCAGCGTGTCTTGAACCCTGTCATAATTTACTGCTTCTTGGGCTTCCAGGCGAGGGGTCAGGGAGACTTGATTCTGATGCAGATCTTCCACAATCTCTATCAGAAACAACATTCTCAGCAGGTGAAGATGAAGAGATATCTTTGGAATGGGTTGAGGGAGAGGAAAGGTTAGATGAAGAGGAAGTTGAGTCTTGAAGGTAAAAAGATGAGGAAGAAGATGGAGATGATGGAGGGCTTTCACCAGGGGGTTGAAACACACGTCTAGAATAGTTTCCAGACAACTTTGCTTCGAATGGATTCACCTTGAGAGGGTCATAGGTGATTTTATCTTTTTGGGTTTGGACGAAGATGTTTCAACAGCTTTTCTCTTTTTGTTTTGATCATTTCCATGGTTTCCTGGGCTTGATGAAGAGTTCATGATGGATTTGCAGATAATGAACAGCTAGGGTTTGATATGAATGCAAAAAAGATAGAGAAAGAAAACAAAGACAGAGTGTAATAGAGAAAATATGAGAGGGAAGGAGAAGCGTTTGAAGAGTATTTAAAAGAAAATAAAATGAAACAAATGATGATTAGCATTTAATGTTACGTGACATGAGGAGAGATAATAAAGACAAATGAGGTGACTAGCACAGTTACCTATGGTTGGCGTCCCTTCAACTGCACGCGCGCTTATCCATGAACAGTAACGACAGGTTTACCATCCCGAGATAAAACGTTACAGCTGTTTTGCTTTAAAAGAGGTTCTGAATCAACTTAGACAATGAAACTTTAGTAATAACCGAATCATAATTTCTAAAAGATTTCAATCAGAACTTCTGAAAAAGATTTCATTTCAGAAGATACCCATACATAAGAACTTCTCATCTTCTCATTCTGGGCTTGTTTCTGAAGACCCATTTTGTACCGATTATATTGAATCCATCTGGTCTAGGAACAAGATCCCAAACATCATTCCTTGTAAACTGATTCAATTCTTCTTGCATAGCAATTATCCAGTCTGGATCTTCTAGAGCATGATCAACAGAAGTTGGCTCGATCAAAGATACAAGACCTAATTGACAGTCTGCATTGTTCTTAAGGAATGCTCTTGTTCTGATTGGATCATCCTTCTTTCCAAGAATGACATCTTCTGAATGACCAGAGATGAGTCTGGATGATCTTCTGACAGATGGTTCTTCAGAAATGCTTAGATTCTCCAGAGAAGCTGATACTTGATCTTCCGATTCTTTGCTTCTGAGAAGCTCTGCTTCTGATGCGTTGCTTCTTGGCTCAACAACTTCTGATATATCAATATCACAATCTGCAAAATTATCAAACTGCTTTGGTTTTTCAGAACCAAGCTTATCATCAAACCTGATATTGATTGATTCTTCCACAACCAATGTTTCAGTATTGTATATTCTGTAGCCTTTTGAGCGTTCAGAATATCCAAGAAGGAAACACTTTTGAGCTTTGGAATCAAACTTACCAAGATGATCTTTAGTGTTCAGAATAAAGCATACACATCCAAAAGGATGGAAATACGAAATGTTGGGCTTTTTATTCTTCCACAATTCATAAGGAGTCTTATTTAGAATAGGTCTGATAGAGATTCTATTCTGAATATAGCATGCAGTGTTTATTGCTTCTGCCCAGAAATGCTTAGCCATATTGGTTTCATTGATCATGGTTCTGGCCATTTCTTGCAGAGTCCTATTCTTTCGTTCTACAACTCCATTTTGCCGTGGAGTTCTAGGACAAGAGAAATCATGGGCAATACCATTTTCTTTGAAGAATTCTTCAAAGGATCTGTTCTCAAATTCACCACCATGATCACTTCTGACCTTTATGATTTTACACTCTTTTTCAGATTGAATCTGAATGCAGAAATCAAAGAACACTGAATGAGTCTCATCCTTGTGTTTCAAGAATTTTACCCACGTCCAGCGACTATAATCATCTACGATGACTAATCCATATTTCTTCCCTCTGACAGATGCTGTTTTGATTGGGCCAAACAGATCAATGTGCAAGAGTTCTAATGGCCTTGAGGTAGAAACAACATTCTTGGACTTGAATGCAGGTTTGGAGAACTTGCCCTTCTGACATGCTTCACAAAGAGCATCTGATTTGAATTTCAGATTAGGGAGTCCTCTGACAAGATCCAGTTTGTTAATCTGAGAAATCTTTCTCAAACTAGCATGACCTAATCTTCTGTGCCAGACCCACTGCTCTTCAGAAACAGACATAAGACAAGTCACCTTCTGACTCATAAGATCTTGCAGATCTGTCTTATAAATGTTGTTCTTCCTCTTGCCTGTAAATAGGATTGAGCCATCCTTCTGATTTACAGCCTTGCAAGACTTTTGATTAAAGATTATATCATAACCATTGTCACTCAATTGACTGATAGATAAGAGGTTATATGATAATCCTTCTACAAGAAGTACATTAGAAATGGAAGGAGAGTTACCAGACTTTATAGTTCCAGAGCCAATTATCTTGCCCTTCTGATCTCCTCCAAACTTGACTTCTCCTCCAGACTTAAGCACCAGGTCTTGGAACATAGACCTTCTTCCTGTCATGTGTCGTGAGCATCCAGAGTCCAGGTACCATGACATGTTGTGCTTTGTCCTTTTTGCAGCCAAGGATATCTGCAATAGGAATAATCTTATCCTTAGGTACCCACATCTTCTTGGGTCCTTTCTTGTTAGATTTTCTCAAGTTCTGATTGAACTTGGGTTTAACATTGTAAGCAATAGGAGGAACAGCATGATAATTTTTAATGTGAGTTTCATGATATTTCCTAGGTTGTGTCACATGCTTTTTGGTGTGTGTTATGTGAAAACTTTGAGCATGTGAAGTGTGCCTAATATCATGGGAGTGGCCATACTTGAACTGATCATACAATGGCTTGTATGTAAATTTCATTTCATCAACAGGTTCAAGTTTGTATGGGGTTTCACCCTCAAAACCAATGCCGACTCTTTTGTTTCCAGACACAGCATATATCATAGAAGCTAGCTGACTTCTGCCAATACTTCTAGATAAGAACTTCCTGAAACTTAAATCATATTCTTTCAGAATATGGTTTAGACTATGAGTGGATTTTTCTGAATCAGAAGGAGATCCAACATTATTGGATAATTTTAAAAGTTTTTCTTTTAATTCAGAATTCTCCAACTCAAGCTTCTTTGTTTCAAATTCAAGTAGCTTTTTCAGCTCTTTGTATTTGAGACTAATCTGAGACTTGAATTCCAGAAGTTCAGTTAGACCGGAAACTAACTCATCTCTAGTAAGTTCAGAAAATACCTCTTCAGAATCTGATTCTGATGTAGATTCTGATCCGTCATCTTCTGTCGCCATCAGCGCACAGTTAGCCTGCTCATCTTCAGAGTCTGAATCATCTTCTGACTCATCCCAGGTTGCCATAAGACCTTTCTTCTTATGAAACTTCTTCTTGGGATTTTCCTTCTGAAGTTTTGGACATTCATTCTTGAAGTGTCCAGGCTCATTGCATTCATAGCACATGACCTTCTTCTTGTCAAATCTTCTGTCATCAGAAGATTCTCCACGTTCAAATTTCTTTGAACTTCTGACGCCTCTGAACTTCCTTTGCTTGGTCTTCCAGAGTTGATTTAGCCTTCTGGAGATCAAGGACAGTTCATCTTCTTTTTCAGATTCTGATTCTTCAGGATCTTCTTCTCTAGCCTGAAAAGCGTTAGTGCATTTCTTGATATTGGATTTTAATGCAATAGACTTACCTTTCTTTTGAGGCTCATTTGCGTCCAGCTCTATTTCATGACTCCTCAAGGCACTGATAAGCTCTTCCAGAGAAACTTCATTCAGATTCTTTGCAATTTGAATGCAGTCACCATAGGACCCCATCTTCTGGGTAAGCTTCTGATGATCTTCTTTACATGATCAGCCTTGGTGTATCCCTTGTCAAGAACTCTCAATCCAGCAGTAAGAGTTTGAAATCTTGAAAACATCTTTTCAATGTCTTCATCATCCTCCATCTTGAAGGCTTCATACTTCTGGATTAAAGCGAGAGCTTTAGTCTCCTTGACTTGAGCATTTCCTTCATGAGTCATTTTCAAGGACTCATATATGTCATAGGCCGTTTCCCTGTTAGATATCTTCTCATACTCAGCATGAGAGATAGCATTCAGCAAAACAGTTCTGCATTTATGATGATTCCTGAAAAGCTTCTTCTGATCATCATTCATTTCTTGCCATGTCAGCTTTACGCCACTGGCATTTACTGGATGTTTGTAACCATCCATCAGAAGATCCCATAGATCACCATCTAGACCAAGAAAGTAACTTTCCAGTTTATCTTTCCAGTATTCAAAGTTTTCACCATCAAATACCGGCGGTCTAGTATAACCATTGTTACCGTTGTGTTGCTCAGCAGAGCCAGATGTAGATGCAGGTGTAGACTTTGCAGTTTCATCAGCCATCTTTTACTGAAGCGTTTTTCTCTTCCTGAATCTTTTCTAAACACGGTTAAGTGCTTGCACCTTAGAACCGGCGCTCTGATGCCAATTGAAGGATAGAAAAACACTTAGAAAGGGGGGGTTTGAATAAGTGTAGCTTTAAAAACTTGACAGATAAAAATAAATTGCACAGTTATTTTTATCCTGGTTCGTTGTTAACTAAACTACTCCAGTCCACCCCCGCAGAGATGATTTACCTCAACTGAGGATTTAATCCACTAATCGCACGGATTACAATGGTTCTCCACTTAGTCAGCAACTAAGTCTTCCAGAGTCTTCTGATCACACACTGATCACCCCAGGAACAACTGCTTAGATACCCTCTAAGACTTTTCTAGAGTCTTCTGATCCACACGATCACTCTAGTTACAACCTGCTTAGATAACCTCTAAGACTTCCTAGAGTATACTGATCCACACGACCACTCTAGTTCCTTACAACTTAATGTAATCAATTCTAAGAGTATTACAATTGCTTCTTAAAAGCTATAATCACAAACTGTGATATTTCTCTTAACGTTTAAGCTTAATCTCACTAATATATTACAACAGCAATGTAGTGAGCTTTGATGAAGATGAAGATTCTGAGTTTGAATAGAACAGAGTTTCAGCAAGTTAATAGGCGTTGTTTTTGTTCAGAATCGTTAACCTTGCTTCTCATCAGAACTTCATATTTATAGCCGTTGGAGAAGATGACCGTTGAGTGCATTTAATGCTTTGCGTGTTCCGTACAGCATCGCATTTAATGTTATACGCTTTTGTCAACTACCTCGAGCCTTGTTCACGCTGTGTCTACTGACGTTGCCTATTATAGCTTTTAACGTTCCTTTTGTCAGTCAGCGTAGCTTGCCACTTGTACTTCCTTCTGATCTGATGTTTGTGAATACAATGTTTGAATATCATCAGAGTCAAACAGCTTGGTGCAAAGCATCTTCTGATCTTCTGACCTTGAAGTGCTTCTGTGCGTGATACCATCAGAACTTCAGTGCTTCTGATCTCATGTTCTTCTGATGCTTCCATAGACCTATCTTCTGATTCTGCTTCGACCATCTTCTGATGTCTTGCCAGACCATGTTCTGATGTTGCATGCTGAACCCTTTGAGACAAAGCTTCTGAGCGCTGAATTATGCGTACTCTTTATATATTTCCTGAAAAGGAAATTGCATTGGATTAGAGTACCATATTATCTTAAGCAAAATTCATATTATTGTTATCATCAAAACTAAGATAATTGATCGGAACAAATCTTGTTCTAACATAATATACGAATCTGCATCGACAAATCAAACAATACTCAAGCGCTCGGCTTGACTTCAACCAATTCAACATAATCATAATAATGGTAGTAATTATAATAATAAAAATAAAACTATTATTACTTATATCACTTAATTACTACCGACATTTCCAGTCTACCCGTCCCACTATGGACTCCACACCTACACGCTCAACCACACACCCTTAACAAGGCCAAACAATTAAAATAACACACGATGATTAAATAATTAAAAATGGGGTGTTACAACAAGACTACAATCAACTGATGGCACACCATTTGAAGATCCCACGCAATATAGGAGATTAGTTGGTCAACTCATATACCTCCTCAACACAAGACCCGACATATCCTATGTCGTCCAGCAGCTAATTCAACACATGAATCAACCAACTGACATCCATTATTCTGCAGCCATGCGCGTGCTACGATACCTCAAAGCATCCCTAGCCCAAGGCATCTTGTTTCCTACAAAATCAACTCTTCAACTCAAAGCTTTTTCTGATTCAGACTGGGTCACATGCCTAGAAACTCGTAAATTTGTGAATGGCTACTGCATCTACTTAGGAGAATCACTTATTTCCTATAAATCCAAGAAACAAGCCACTTTATCTCGCAGCTCCATTGAAGCCGAATACCGCTCCATGGCCTCCACCGTTTGTGAACTTCAATGGCTCACTAACCTCCTAACCGAACTTCGCATACCGTTTACCACCCCTGATGTTCTGTACTGCGACAATGCCTCAACAATACACATAGCAAACAATTCGTCTTTTCACGAACGCACCAAACATATTGACCTGGATTTCCACTTCGTACGAGGGAATCTTCATCAACATTTATTTTGTCTCTTGCATGTTCCTTCATCTCAACAGATAGCCGATATTTTTACAAAACCGTTAGACTTGAAACCATTTTCTGATAACATTTCTAAGCTAGGACTATATTCCATATACCCCGAGTTTAAGGAGGGGTATTAGATTATATTGGGCCTTTTGTATTTTACCCATTTGGGCTTTATCTAGTATACTGGGTTGTTACCTATATTGTATATCAGGGCCGTCTCAATTTTTTGGAGGCTCTGTGTAGGTTAGTTATGATTCAACCATGAACAAATAATTAGAGGCCCTATTTAACCCCATGTTAATAGTGGCTAAGATTTATGAGACCCTATTTACTTACAATTTAACTAGAGGCCCTGTGCGGTAGCCCGCCTTGTATGCCCTCAAAGACGGCCCTGTTGTATATATAAGCCCAGTTAGGTTATTGTAAAAGCTGAACATTCATACTCAATATTCAAATTGTTTTCTGTGCCGCCAATATGGCACATTCATCTTCTTCATCACATTTTGTGTAATAATACATTACATACATATTAGATCAAAGATAAAAAAAGGAAAATAAAGATGCATTCATCATCTTCTACATTCCATCCATTATCCTTCAAACCTTGTACCTGAGCCTCATCATCATCTTCATGCCTTGCTTCACTCCATCACGTTCTATTGCCATCATCAGCATCCCATATCATTCAATTCATCACAAACATAAACATTAAGCAGTAGCATCATACACAAACACATAACATACATAAACATTCCCCATCAAATTGGGACTACCTCCAAAACACACGGTTTTCACCCTCAAAACAAACTCATTTCAAAGCAACTAACACAAAATCACTTCAAGCAAATACAACACAAATGGAACCCAAATTTTGTTCAATAACCTTTCTCACACGAATCACCAATAACTAAATGCCAACCTTTGATCAATGACCTTTCTCACATGTATCACTATCCTAACCTCACTTCCCTCCAATTTTCAATCTCATTCATAACATAATGTGTGTCTTAGAGTTAGAGAATAATGTGAAGCATGGATATCTCCCATTTATTGAAAAAGACATTCACATTTTTTTTTTGAAATCCAATAAAAAAGTTGAAAGAAATTGATGCTATCGATCTTTTAAAGTATTGTGAGAATGTAAAAAAGAGTTACTCTAAGTTTCAATATGCTTATACACTTGGTGAAGAAAAAAGGCTAGTGCATATTTTTTGGTCCCCTGCTTCTTGTTTTGATTTGTACAAAAAATATGGTGATGTTGTTGTATTTGATATTACATACAAGGTAAATTCTTATGTAATACCGTTTAGAATTTGTGTGGGTATGAATAACCATGGAAAGACTATACTTTTTGGATGTACACTTTTACAGAATGAAACAATGTCTGTATTTCATTGGTTAATGAAGGTAGTTCTTGCTTTTTTTCTATAAAATTTTATTATGTTACCCCTTTTCTTTAATTTTTTATTTTATCCTTTTTATAGACTTTTATAGTTGTAATGAAGAAGCCACTGAGAACTATATTAACCGACCAAGATCCGTGGATGAAAGAAGCAATATTGAAAGAAATATCCTCAACTACTTTAAGGTAGGTCTTGTTATTGGAGTCAATTCTCACTAGTATCTAAGGTAGTTAGCAACTACTTTAAGATAGGTTTCTACCAGAGAAAACCTACTAAATAGGGGGGATATTCATTAGACTAGAGGGTGTTTTTGCAATTTTTGCTCGAGGTTTCTAGAGCCATCCTCTCACCTTTTTGTGACTTGCAATGTAGTAATATATGTCTGGTATATTACATTTAGTTGGCTGTGGTGGTATGTAGCTATACCAATGGATTCTCTGACCCCTTTTTCAGATGTTTCTCACTCTTAGCAGTACATATATTCTTAGAGGGTGTAGTATGATATGGCATGTTGTGGTCTTGTCAATATAAAAATCTCTTAATGATATATTGTTTTCAAGTAAATTGGTGTTAGCGAAGGACATGGCAGATTTGAGTATTGTTTTGCCTTAGAAATGATATCTTGATAGGTCTATGGGAAATTCACGTGTTTTCTTAGCCTGACTCGATAACCCTATCAGGTATCTGAGCCAATAGCAGCTTGCATGTCTTTGATTTCCTTATGGTATATTCTTACTGCTCACTAAAAATTGGTGCCTTTTTCTTATTCGCGGATCTTTGGTTGGGGAGATCTAGCTTGTGCTTCTCTCCGGTGCTCTTGGTTTTTGCTTCTTTTTTTTTTTTTTTTGCTTTTTGTTCTCTTTGAATATGTTTTAATCTTGTAATGTTGGTGTTTTTTAGACTAGTTGTTGTTTTATTTTGTTGTTGTTGTATTAGTTGTTCGGTACGAGTGTGGTTGATCCCCTTTTATTTGTACTATTAACATTTGATATCTAGCTATATTAATATAGTTATTTTCTTATAAAAAAATTATTTCTTTTTTAAAAATTTTGTGAAGACAACATTTATTCTTAAAATCAATGTTGTATAAATAGGATCGGACCAGTCGGTTGGACCATAAACTGGACCAATGACCGGCTTGGTTCATTAGTTGAATCGTGTTTGTCTTCAAAATGGCGTAAACCGGATTGAACCGATCAAAACCACAAAATCGGCAGTTTCCGTAAGCCGTCCGGTTCAATTGCTTTTTTTTAATTGCATGATTAAATTGTTGAATACTTAGTTGTGTTGTTCTTTTGATTGCAATATGATTACTGTTAGACTTAGTGTTGTTCTTTATATAGGTTACTATTAGACTTTGTAACATATAGAAATTTGTATTGTTTTATTATAGTGTTCTATTATATAGGCATATAGGGTTTTATTATACCAAATTTTTTCTATTGTCCTACTATACCAAATTAAATTATTTCTATTGTCCTACTATACCAAATTTGTTCTATTATATAAAATTTGTTATATACTGTTGTTCTTTTATAATGTTACTATTGCAATATGACTCTTTGTAACATATAATATTTCTATTAAACGTTTTGAGATTTGTTGTTGTTTTATGATTCTTTGTTGAATTGGTTTTCGGTTAATAAGCTCTATAAGCTTTTCATATAGGTCATTAATGTTATTTTGTTTCTGTTTTTGAAATTTGTCGTCGTTGAATTTAGTTTATGAATTAGAATTTAGTAAATTTATGATATGATATTTTTAAAATTTTAAGTGTTAGTTATATTTTTTTTAGAGGTTGAATGATCTGGTTCGATCGGTTTTATATTTATATAATTTTGTCATAATAATAGATCTATTAAACCAAGTTACAGTATTTGATTTAATCTGGTTTGATCATGTGGTTCGACTAATGATTCAATAGTCCGACCAATAAATCAATAATTCAATACTCTCACCAATTTGATGACTGGTCCAATTTTTAAAATAATACCTAAAACTTTAAAGTCTAAATCCACGTTGGCCATGTGTAGAATTACTTGATTGAATTAGTTAATGATTTTAAAGGTGTTCATTATGATTGATTGCTTTTATCCATAGAATCGAAATATGCAACAGATGTCAAATAATGTACGCTACCTTATCTTGGTTTGTGACTACTCACTTGTTTTTTTCTTAGACAGTGTGTATTCACATAGTTGCAATAAACATGTATTCAATTTTTAAAACATGTACAAATTATTTAGAGAGAAGCAATGTTTGATTAGAACACGAAATTTTTTTTATCTACCTCCTATGGGGTGACCCTTAGCAAAACTTTCAAGATGTCTCTGCTTCGGAGATGTATCTCCGAAGTATTTTTTTTTTTTTTTAATTTTTTCAGATTTCGCTCAAAAAATCTTAAGAATTGGGATTTTTATTAATTCGGAGATCGAAAAAACCAAAAAAATTAAAAATCCTAAAAATTAAAAATTAAAAATTTTAGGATATTAATTAATTCACGTATCATAAACTTTATATAATTTATGAGTAATGAATAATAATAATTATATATGTTGATATAATTTATTAGTTATGAATAATAATTATTATATATTTCTATTCTAATTCATATTTTAAAATTTAAAATAATTTTAATTAAAATAATTTCAATTATAAAAAATTTAAAATAATTCGAATTATTAAAATGTAGTTATGAATAATTTCAATTCAT
The DNA here is from genome assembly GCF_029867415.1 of Vicia villosa. NCBI lineage: Eukaryota > Viridiplantae > Streptophyta > Magnoliopsida > Fabales > Fabaceae > Vicia > Vicia villosa. The sequence goes on from NC_081181.1 coordinate 161,002,861, forward strand.
GTTTCTACGGTTGATAATAATAATGAAAGAGATCAAGTAAAAATAATAATAATAATAATAATAATAATAGTGATAAAAAAATTATTTTTCATAATGAATTATGATAAAAAAATTATTTTTCATAATTAAAAATAAATTATAATTTTTCATTTAGTTTAAAAAAATTTTAAAAAAAATTGTCTTAATTTTATTTAATGAATAAATTTTATATTTAATTCCATATAATTCAAAATTTACTTATAAAATTAATTTTTTATATAAGTTAGTAAAATAATTTATATAAGTTAGTAAAATAATTTTTAACTTTAAAATTGTTTAGGAAATTTTGATTCACCTTGAGTTTATTGATTCACCTTCATTTTATTGATTCACCTTGATTTTATACCTATTAATTGTATTGATTCACCTTGATTTTAATTTTTTAATAATTATTAAATTTTGTTGGAAGTGTATATCCGAAACATTCCAAGACCAATTTGGTCTTGAAATATTTTGGATATGCATCTCCGAAGACACCCCTCTCTCCAAAGACCTTTTTTTCGTGTTTTCGGAAGTGCATTTCCGAAATCAACTTTTTTCAGAAAAAAAATAATTTCGGAGATGTATCTCCGAAATATAGGGGCTTTCTGAAAAATTCGCAGCGGGTGACCAAGAAGATTAGGGAGATGAATAAAGAAATTTCCGTAGAACAAATTGATTCATTTGAAAAGAAGACCATATAAAAAAATTGTCTTTTTTTTATTGATAACTGAATCAACTTTTTTTTTTTTTTCATAAACACTACTATTTCTTGTGTATTCTAATATGTTTCTTTTTAATATTTTAATGATTATAATTTAGTCCAATATATATAAAATCATAAATAAATAGAATGTTACAATTTTAAATCTGCACATTGTAATCGGTTATTTCTGCAACATTAACTCAACTGAATTATCGAGAATATGTCAAATATTTTTCAATTTTTCTAGAATTATCGTCGAAGCAATCAAGATTGATATTGTCTTGGATGAAACAAATAAATTGGCAGATGCTTTAATTAAATGGGTTTTATTGTCTTAATATATATTAACTCACTATTTTGATGTGGTTCCTAATTGTTGTACTAGTATTTTTTTTCTATTAGGTAGAGCTAATATTATTTTTATGTGAGATTGTTGGGTTTTTTAGTGACTCTTTTTTTCATCATTAAGAAGAAAAAAAAGATTAATCAATATTTTTCTTTTTACAGTATATAATTATGATAATTTAAATTTTCAATTTATTTTAAATGTAAAATTTATTATGTTATATACGCACTTTAATTTTTATTGAAAAATAACCATTTTATTTATAATTATAAATTTCATATATTTTTTTCGAGATCTCTATCATATTATTTAATCTATCATTTTAAAATAAGTGAAATAAGTAATTATTTAATGCAGATTAAGAAAATTATGTCAATTTAAATTTTTTATATTTTTCTTAAATATTTTTATGCACTTATATTTATCATAAATACAAAAACAAATACTAAATTCAAAATAATGCAAATTAATTGACACAATTAAATATAATTGTACTGAATATTAAAAATGTTATTTATTTAGAACACAACTTTTTTGAATATGTCATTCAATTTAAATGTTAATAAGTTTTTAAGTTTTTGTAAGTTTTATAAGTTTTTAATCTTTTTTGCAAACTTATTAAAAAATTTCTAATAAAATACTACTACTTTTTCCTTAATAATAAGACACTTTTGACAAGAATAAGGAAACTAAAATAATGGATTGTTGTATTAAATTAATTGACAAGTATAATTTAATAAAAGACTGAAGATCTATTTTAGTCCCTCACCAAAATTAGAGAGTTTAAATGTAAATTAATTTTATTTAGTTAACAAATAAATCTAAAAAAACAAAATTTTGCACCAAACAAGAGTTAAACCAAGGACCCTTTGGTCTATAGGTAATATGCTCTACCACTAAATCAATATATTTTTTTTGTTTTAACTTAAAAATAACACTTATATCAATATATTTTCTTATTATTTTTCAATTATTAGCAATAATTTATATAATTTGATCTCTAAATTAAAAATAAAATCATTTTTAATTCCTTGTAGTATCATAGGTTCAATCATACATTATAGTATCATAGGTTCAATCTTAGTCTCATAGGTTCAATCATACATTATAGTATCATCGCATTGAAACCAAACCGCAAAATTCTACATTATCATCACATATGTTATAGGTGTACCATAAAATTCAAAATGTTATAGTACAATAAAATTCAAAATATTTTATTAACATCAAATTCCAAAATATTGTATAAAAAATAGAACTTAAAAATCTAAAACATCCAGTATCACCAAAATAAAACAAACAAGTGTCCTTGCAAAGAACGATGTACCAATAATTACAATTTAAAAGCAAAACATATGATGGTGCCACCAAATTCAAAAGACAAACTAAATAAAGTAGAAGGAAACATCATGTTGACCGTCATTGTGTAAATCTAAGAGTAGGCATGAATCTTGAACTACTAGGTCCAATTTGTGGAGATTGAGATGAACATGGAGGACAAAATGGAGATGTTGGTGGTCGGGTCGATGAAGTTCCAACTATGGAAGGACGTGCAATGAAAGGTGGTGGTGGCGGCCTAACTAGAAGAGATGATGGCCGAACAGAAGGAGATGGTGGTGGCCTAACAGGAGGAGGCCTTACAACTTGTGGTTGTGGTGATTCCTGCGCATAAATAATAACAAAATATTAGATTGAAATAACGTACAAGCAAAAGTAGAAGTGACAAATTATTACATGTGAAAAACTTTGTGATTGAGGCTGAGTCTGTGACCAATTCTCCATAGTTGTTGTTTTCTTTGCTATATTTTTCGTTTTTTTTTTCACATATCCTGGTTTTGGAGGTCCTTTACATGTCTTTTCATAATGACCAGCTTCACCACACTTTGGGAAAATCACTTCATATCTTCTTTTAACCTTGCGTGTTCCGCTCCCAGGCATATCTTCTGAAAATTGCATCTTTTCTTCTATGCTTCTTTGGTCTGCCAATAGGTCTTTTCATCTTTGGTGGTTCTGGCTTAGGATGCTCTATAATTTTCCAACATACTTGGCTGTTGACCGGTCGAATATAATGATCATAAGTAGCATTCAAAGCTTCAATTGTGAGCCACTGATGCATATAATTCTCAGGCTTCTCAACCTTATATGTTATAGATGCAATGGCATGAATACAAGGAATACCAGTTAATTGCCACATTTGACAAGTACATGTTTGCAAATCCAAGTTCACACCAAGGCTTGTACCATGTCTTCGAACCTCATATTGATCATCACCTGTTATCTGAGGTGTCCATTTATTGCTCTCTACCTTTAATTTTTCAATCTTCCTTTGTTGAATAGGTGGTAATATACTCTTGCATGTGCCTAAGACTCTTTTTAAAATAATTGGAATTAAAAATAATAAGTCCACCTAAATAAAAATAATACACATAGGCAGTCCAGTCACGGTTCAAAAGTAGAAAAAAAAAACGATTTGAAAAAAATTTTAACAGAGGGACTAACATGACTCAGTTAAATTTTACAAGGGACTAAATAAAGACTTTTTTCTTAGAGATTAATTTAAGCTCTCTAATTTTTGTGAGAGACTAAAATGGGTTTTCACTCTTAACAAAATTATTTTCTAAGTGAGAGAATCAATTAATATTTATATAAGAGTATTTATTATAAATGGTAGAAAAAAATGTAACATGTTATTTTTGGTAAAGAAAAAAATCAATGCATTTTAATATTTAAAAAAGTTCATAGTTTTTTTTTTAAAGTTTGGTATTCAACCATACAACCCTCTACTTAAATAGAATCAATTTCATTTTTCTCTTGAGGACTGCTTGAAGATCAGTGACAGCAGCCACTATTTGCAATGCAAAGTGGTGAATCTTATAGTGTTGACTGTTAGCGCAATAATCGGAAGGTCGAGCAAGGACCATTCTATTTTGTAGAATTGTTTTGAGCAACACACCTTTGTGAGAGACACACCACTTATTCACCCAAAAACTTAAGGTGATGGGTGAGTGGATTTTCTCACTTACGAATATTCAAGTCACTACATTCCTATCCAATGTGGGACTATTATCCACACTGCTCACACTTACTATGTTCTCAACACTCCCGCTCAAGTGTGAGTTTATCCACAATGCTCTCCCTCAAGTGAAAGCTCTTTCTTCCACACACACTTGTATCACTATTGACTCTCCTCAACAGAACACTACCTACGGACATTTTGATACAAGTAAGTCAGTCCTTTTCTCGAAATCAAAGGCTTCTGATACCATTTGTTGGCGCAACAATCAGGGGGTCGAGCAATGAGCATTCTACTTTGTGGGACTTTCCTTTGAGCAACACACCTTTGTTAGAGAGACACCACCTATTTACCCAAAATCTTAAGGTAATAGGTGAGTGAGTGTTCTCTCTTATAAACGCTAAGTCACCACATTCTTATCCAATGTGAGACTATTATTCACACTACTCACACTTAATGTTCCCCCTCAAGTCCACAAACTATTGTACTGCACAAAACATTTCTTACTCACCACCTTTGTGGCGCCGTTGACACTCTTTAACAGGACGTTTCTTAAACACCACCCTGCGGCACCGTTGACTTTCGATACAAGTAAACTAGACCGTTTCTCGAAACCAAAGGCTCGCGTTACCATTTGTTGGGAGAGTTTTTCACTAGGGATTACTGATACTTTGTAAGACTTTCTTTAAGCAACACACCTTTGTGAGAGACACGCCACTTATTCACCCAAAACTTTAAGGTGATAGGTGAGTGAGTTCTCCCACTTATAAATGCTCAAGTCACAACATTCCTATCTAATGTGAGACTATTATCCACACTACTCACACATGCTACATTCTCATCAGTGACCAACACAATCGCTCGTATTTGGAACGCTAGAAATAAAGCTCGATTTCAAAGCTTAATTTCTTTTTAGAAATCATGTTGTTCCTTCATTATTTCACTCACAACATATATCAGCACCAAATGCACCAACCATAATATTCAAAATTTTGTTATTTTAAAATATTTCGTTATCAATGCTCACCCTTCCAAAGTGTAGATCTGTAAAGAAGTCTTGTGGTGCCCCCTTCTTTATTTTAGATCAAGGTTAGTATAAATCGTGTTTTAGTTGGAACTCCTCTGTTAGCAGTTTGCGGTGGCATTTTCAAAAACCATAACGGTGATCATTTGGGAAGTTTTACGTGTAATTTTGGTCATGAAAATGTTTTATATGCTGAGCTCATGAGAGCAATTTTAAGAATGGAGCATGTTGTGAGTCAAAATTGGGATAGGTTGTGGTTGGAGAAGGATTCGAAGCTTGTGGTGCTTGCCTTCAATAAAGCATTTGTCGTGCCTTAGAAGCTTAAAAATAGATGCGACAAATGTATTCAAACTCTAAACAAATTAAACATCTTCGCAACTCACATCCACATAGAAGAAAATCATTGTGCAAATAAGTTAGCTAATTTAGGTGTAACTAACTATACCGGGTGGAATGATATACATCCTAATGTAAATATGGACTTTCAATAAGAATAAATTAAATATTCCTAATTATATGTTAGGTTTGAAATTTTGACTTTAATCCCCCTCATTTTTGTGTAACTATTATATATATATATATATATATATATATATATATATATATATATATATATATATATATATATATATATATATATATATATATATATATATATATATATATATATATATATATATATATATATATATATATATATATATATATATGATGGGCCAATGTCCTCTTTTGATTAAAAAAAGAAACCTCAACCTTGTGGGTTTAGTACTCCATCTAAAAAGAGAGAGAAAACATTTTGCATTAGTTATTATTCTGAGTAAATTATTTCTACCATTGAATCATAGAAGATGTGACATTATTTTCAATTAATTTTGTACGGGTTATTTGAATATTTAATAAAAAAATTAAAAGAAATAAACTTCTTGGTCCTCTCTTTTCCCTCCCCTCTCCTCCTTCTATAAATACCCAAAAGTTTCTTAGAATGATACACACACACAAATTTCATAAAACTAGTCTTTCTATCATCCAAAAACCATGTTGCCTCTTCTAATTGCTCCCATTAGAATTATATTTTCAACAATTGTGCAACATTGCATCCATAAAGATTTTCACGAAGCAGTGGCTAAAATGTCCATCATTGATGCTTTTCTCTTCTTGGTACAAATAAATACCCTTCTTCATCAAATCAACTATATATATATTATAAACTCAAATCACTAATATATTTCTTCATACATAAACAATCTGAGTAACAAAATACAAGGAAAAAAAAAACTCAAATATATTTAGTCCAAAGTTTATACAAAATATATTATTTTGCTCATAACCTCTAACTATATATTATCTTTTGTTGTGTTTTTTACTATGAAATTTACAGTTAATACACTCCATTGACAAGTTGGGAATATGGCATCGTTTGCCTGTGTTCTTGGGACTACTATACTTGGCTTCTAGGAGACATCTTCACCAACAATACAATCTCTTCAATGTTGGTCAAACACCTGTAGGAATTAGGTCCAATCCTTATGACTATCCCTATAGAACTGCTGATGGAAAATTTAATGACCCTTTTGATGATAATGCTGGAAGTGAAGGTTCTTTCATTGGCAGAAACATTCTTCCTGTGGATCAGAAGGACAAGGTCAAAACAGTAAATTAATTACATATAAAAAAATATATATTTTCTGATTATTTAAAAATATGATTGAATGATATTTTTTTTCAGCTGTTGAAGCCAGATCCAATGGTGGTGGTGACAAAACTTTTGGCAAGAAAAACATTCAAAGACACTGGAAAGCAATTCAATGTGTTGGCTGCAGCTTGGATTCAGTTTATGATACATGATTGGATTGACCATTTGGAGGACACTCAACAGGTGTGAATGGATTCATCACCTTAAAATTACATAAAAAAAATTATCAAGAAATTCTTTATATTATTTTTAATAAACAATTTAGTATTTTGACAAAATAAACACCAAGTTCTAATAAACGGACTATTGCCACAAAAACAGTATTGGAAGACGTTGATATCGATACTGTTATTTATTGTTTTATGATGAAATATTGCAATTGTGTACTGAATAAAACCGCGAAAACTTGTGCATGACGGTGACGGTTATATTTAAAACCTTTATAAAGACTAACATATTGTGATTATATTTATTTTATAATAGATTGAACTCACTGCACCACGGGAGGTTGCAAACCAATGTCCATTAAAATCTTTCAAGTTCTTGAAAACAAAGGAAATTCCAACTGGATTCTATGATATTAAGACTGGACATGCAAACATACGCACACCTTGGTGGTATGAACATGTTGATTTTCCATATATATATATATAAAATTTATTGAACTTTAATTAATTACAAGTGACATGAATGAATATGTATATAATATGACAGGGATGCAAGTGTGGTATATGGAAGCAATGAGAAAGTTTTGAGCCAAGTGAGAACTTCAATAGATGGGAAGTTGAAAATATCAAAGGAAGGTCAGCTAAAACACGAAAATGGAATTGCGATATCCGGTGATGTTCGCAATAGTTGGGCTGGTGTTTCAGTTTTGCAAGCCCTTTTCATTCAAGAACACAATGCTGTTTGTGATGCTCTCAAGGTATATGTATAAACTGTTGTCTATAGTTTCATTTTAGTACAAAAAACTAATACACATTTTCTTTTAATATTGTACTTTATTAGAAGGAATATCCACTCTTGAAAGATGAAGAACTTTATCGCCATGCTAGATTGGTGACTTCGGCTGTGATTGCAAAGATTCACACCATAGATTGGACTGTCGAGCTTCTTAAAACTGACACTTTACTTGCAGGCATGCGAGGAAATTGGTAAAAACATACTAACTATAGACGCAAACACTTTCAGAGGTACCTGTGCTGCTTATGATAATGAAAATTTTGATTTGATTTTAGGTATGGACTATTGGGAAAGACATTCAAGGACACATTTGGACATGTTGGAGATGGCATATTGGGTGGATTGGTGGGCATGAAAAAACCAGATAATCATGGTGTTCCATACTCTTTAACTGAGGAATTTACCACTGTTTATAGAATGCATGCACTCTTACCTGATACCCTCCATTTGAGAAACATACATGTCCCTCCAGGAGATAACAAATCTCCACCATTAATCAAAGAGTATGACAAAATATTTGTGTTTTCGTAATCCAACCTACAAAAACCTTGTAAATCTCTAAGTTTTTTTTAAAAAATATATTTCTTTTGGTATTATATAGGATTCCTATGAAAGATCTGGTTGGACTACCAGGAGAAAAGGCCTTGTCACAGATAGGAGTTGGACAGACATTAGTATCAATGGGTCACCAAGCTTCTGGAGCTCTAGAGCCTCAGAACTATCCATCTTTTCTTAGAGATCTCGTATCACAAAACGTCGATGGAACAGAAAGATCGGATCATGTGGACTTAGCTGCTCTTGAAAGTATGATATATTGAGTCACAATTTTTACTTCAAAGATCATTTTTTAATGACACTGCAATTAATATATAATGAATGATGCAGTTTATAGAGACAGAGAGAGGAAAGTAGCAAGATATAACCAATTCAGGAGATCGTTGTTGTTGATACCTATTTCAAAATGGGAAGATTTGACAGATGATAAGGAAATAATTAAAGCATTGAAAGAGGTATATGGAGATGATGTTGAGCTGCTTGATACACAAGTAGGTCTCATGGCTGAGAAAAAGATAAAGGGTTTTGCAATTAGTGAGACAGCTTTTGTGATATTCCTTATCATGGCATCTAGGTAAGAACAACTAAAACTTTATTTGTTGAATTTGCTTAGTATAAGAAATACATATAATGGATTTGATTGAACTTTCATGGATTTTGAAGGAGGCTAGAAGCTGATAGGTTTTACACAAGCAACTTCAATGAAGAGACATATACCAAAAAGGGGTTTGAATGGGTGAACACGACCGAGAGCTTAAAGGATGTGATTGATCGTCATTATCCTGGAATGACAGACAAGTGGTTGAACGCTTCAAGTACTTTCTCCGTTTGGGATGCACCCCCGAACAAACCAAATCCAATTCCAATTTACCTTCGTATTCCTAACTAAATGTTGGTAGCACTCACTCTCTTGAAGTGTTTTTCACTTTTATTATAGTACTTTGTATTTCCAAGAAATGGATATGATTCCATACTAGTTATAAATCTAGTTTCGGATTTCCAATAAGCTCTATCTCATTTGTATTGTTACATTGTACTGTTAATGAGGTTTTGAGTAATGTTGTTCCATTTGAATTCTCTTCTATAATTTTCCGACTCTTACATCTTCGTTTTCCTCTAAAATACAATTTTATATTTAATGTTTGTTTGCTTAGTGCTCTAAGATATTGGTTAAAAATGATCACATTCCAAACAAATCACTTCCCTTTAACATTATTTATATGTTTTGAACAAATAAAAAAAAAAAAACCTATATATTGATGACTTGATGAAGAGAAGAGGTCAATTTATCATCATGAGACAACACAGTAACCTATATGTTGATGACTTGATGAAGAGAAGTGGTCAATTTATCATCATGAGGCAACAGCAACCTATATGTTGATGACTTGACGAGGAGAAGAGGTCAATTTATCATCATGAGACAACATAGCATAAAACAAAATCAGAGATTGATAACAACTCTGAACTTCTAAGCATGTGATACACGAGAATTTTATAGTGCTCTCCGGAGAAAAGGATTCAATAACTTTAATGCAATGACTTTAGATAACTTTAATCGACTATTCGAGGGGTCAGATTTAGTAATTTTAATCCAATAACTTTATTTTAATCATTTTTGTTTTGGGGAAGGATTCAGTAACTTTAATCCAATGACTTTAGATAACTTTAATTATTTTTGTTAAGATTATTCTAGGAGTCAACACGAGGAAGCATTTTTATATTTGAGACATTTTCTTTTGATCTCCGGAGAAGGATTCAATAACTTTAATCCAATAACTTTAGATAAATTTAATCATTTTTGTTAGGACTATTCGAGGGGTCAACACGAGAGAACATTTTTTATATTTGGGACATTTTCTTTTGAGCAACACTTTTTTGTGAGAGACACCGCATACCCAACCAAAATCTTAAGGTGATAGGTGTGTGGGTTCTCCCACTTATAAATGCTCAAATTTTCACATTTCTAACCGATGTAGGACTTTCCCCACATTATTCACACTTGTTATTCTCAACAATTTCCTAACCTATTTTATGAAAAAGAAAATAAAAGAAAAAGAAAAATTAAGATTAGAGGGAGAGTTGTAGGTGAGAGAGATAGAGGGAAAGTTATGTGACTTTTCTCACGTTAAAGTTACTAAAACCCAACCCATGCTCTACATATCTGTATCAATGAGTCGAAATAAAAGATAAAAAATCTAACTCATGCCCTACATACCTGTATCAATTAGTCAAAATGAAAGATAAAATATACAACTATATAACAAAAACAACTAATTCTAGTTAACTTCACCCACCAAAGATATCTTTTGGATAAGCTTTGTTGAGGTCGGTTTAATCAACAACATGCACCATTTACCACCCACCTTCTTGACCAACACTATATTGGATAGCCACTTCGTGTACTTCAATTATAAAATGAAGCTTGCTTGTAGAAGTTCCTTGAAAATATTTCTGATAGCTTTAGCTTTCTCTGGTGTCTGTGGGTCAAATACCAAACATAAGGGTCGATGTTCAACTAATGACAAACAACATTGAGATCGATGTTGAACATATCTTATGAGGAAATAGTGAACAAATCAACATTGGCTTTAAGACATCTAATTATTTCCTCCTTAATAGAACTAGGAAGGTTAAATCCAATCTTCATTGTTCTTGCTTGACTTTCGTCGAGCTTGATGACTATGGAATCATCTTCAGAGACCAGACTTGGTATTTTCCTCCTAGCTTAGACGGGGAGAAGTATCTCTGTTTGGCCTCATCATCAAATTTGGCCTCCTCTAAACGTGCGTCGAAGTTCACGAAGTTGACTTATAAGGGGTGTTGTTTGGAAGAGATGGACTTCTACCTTCTCCCTCTATTAGACAATAGCCACATCCATGTTCTGCTGTAGGGATTTGTGAATGTGATAGGCTCTTCCAGGTCTTTACATATTGTCTTTAGTTTGTCATGAATGTTGTGGTACTTCAACTTCAGTTGGACGGTGGAAGCGGCGATGTCAAGGGTTTGTGAGAAGGGCCTCCCGAAGATGAAACTGCAGATGCTTTTATAAGGAACCACTAAGAATTGAACATCCATCGTTCTGGTGTCTCTTATTTTGCAGAATATTGCCACGAGCTCTATGAAACCCCAAGGGTAGGTTACATAATTGTTGAATGCTTGCAAACTAGTGCCCATATAAGACGATAATTTCTCCTTCTTCAAACCTAACTTCTCGAAAATTTAGGCATATACATGATGTCACATGAAATTCCTCTGTCAATGAGGATCCTCGGAATATGAAATCCCAAGTGGGAATAGGATAGTATCTCTATGAATTTTGTGGTGGTTTTTCCTATAACTGTTAAAGAGTATGATTCAATTTGGATTATAGTTTCTATTCTAGTATCGAAATGGCACTATTTGAAGTGTTATATTGTAGAAGATGTAGAACATCCTAGTGTTAGTATGAGTTTGGAGAAACTGCCGCGTTAGGATCGAAGTAGTTCAGCATATTATTGAGAAGTTTAAGATGATTTAAGAAAATATCAAGACGTTGCAAAGTAGGCAGAAAAGTTATCATGTTAAGTGAAGAAAAGCCCTCGAATTTCAAGAAGGAAATCATGTGTTCTTAAGAGTCACTCCCGTGATTGGGGTTAGTCGAGAATTGAAGTCGTATAAGCTTAATCTTTGGTATTGTTCTTTATTAAATTCAAAGAAGAGACGATGAATTCGCCTACGAAATTTCCTTACCCCTATCTCTTTTAAATGTCCACTGTGTCTTTCAGGTCTCTCAACTTCGTAAGAATATTCCAGATCTGTTGCATGTGATCAGTTAGATGATGTGCAACTTAGGGGTGGTAAAATGGGGCAACCCATTGGCCATGCTTGTTTTTCCCGCACTTTAATGTGGGACAGACCAAGGGTTTATGCTCACTCCCTCTAATGTGTTCGCTCCACCCTGCCTCATTTTTTTGTGGGCACGTGCATTTACAGGTGGAACAAGGTTTCAAGCCTGCACCCTTAAGTATGCCCGCCCCTCCTCATTTTTTGCAGGCTTTTGCAGGACGGTCCAAAATGGGGCGGGCATGTCTGTTTTCCACTCCTAGTGCAAATAAGAGATAACATATATTATGAAACACCACCATTGTAAATTGAAGATCGAAAGGTAAAACACTTGAGAGAGGGAGAGATACGAAGGGAGGGAGAGAGAGAGAGAGAGAGAGAGAGAGAGAGAGAGAGAGAGAGAGAGAGAGAGAGAGAGAGAGAGAGAGAGAGAGAGAGATTCCTTTGGTTAAGGTTTTTTAAGGAGGAAATTTTGAGAGAAGTTTGACTTGGTAGCGCGAGAGTCAGATACATGAGTCTTATCTATACTTGTTCATTTCAGGTAAATTTTCGAGGACGAAAATTAAACAAGTGGTAGAGAGTTATAACACCCCAAATTAATTAAAATATATTTTTTTTAGTATTATTCCATTTTTATTTATGTTTTTCTTATGAATTTTTATTATTGTTATTAATATTATTAAGGTTATTATTATTAATAATAATATGAATTATTGAGAAATAATTATTTAATTAAAAAATTGTTGAGATAATGGGAAAAAGAAAGTCAAAGAGGAAAGAGTTAGTGGCGAAATAAAAATTTATTTTAGGGGGGAGAAAAGGGATGAATAGAAAAAAGGAAGAGATGGAGAGAGAAAGAGAGAAACAAGAGAAAACACGTATTCTGAGGAAAATCCTCACCATTCCAAAAATCACCAGAGAACATCTTCTTCTCCAAAAGACCTTATTTCCCCAAAAAAAGATTGTAATAATAGCTAGTGTGCAACGGAGAGATGCTGTCATTGTTAGGAGCCCCGCAGAGAAATTCCTACAAGCATAAGGTAAGGGAGAAAATTGTTCTATAATTGGGTATTTTGGTGTTTAGGGTAGTGGAGTTTTCCTTGAACCCCGACTTCCGCCTAATTCCATGTGGAATTTCTCCTAAGAGATGACAATTCATGAACCTTAGATTGAGAATTTTCTTTTGTAGGATAGTTCCCTTAAGTTGACTGTATAAACTTGTGTGTTTACATATGATCATGTATGGGGTTGTTGATTCATATTTTGCTTGAATGAATATATGTTATGATGGATTGGTCGTGTTAAAATGATGCCTTAGTATGTTATAAGATGAAATTTCATGCCAAGACTATTTTTCGAGTTTAGGGTTGAGTAAACATGTCGGGAAAGAGTTTGGGTTGAAGAAAAGGAACAATAAAATGTAAATATCCTAGAGCCATTACGGTTCATAATAGCCATTATGGCTAGACCGTAATGTTGTTGAATATTTGTACTAGGTTAATTTGTAATCATCATATCTTAAGTAAGAAAACTCTGATTGTGGTATGCTCAATTGCGTAAGAAAGATAATAAGGTGATCTATACCCTAGTGAAGCTCTTGCGACCAATAGGTCTCCCCCTAGTAAGTGGTAATTAAATATTTTAAGGTAAATCTTAGGACATGAGTCCAACGTTTGGTAAAACTAATGTGAATCTCTAATGTGGCAACCAATGCAAAGGTGGCAATACAAGTTTTATAAACTATTTGTAAGGCTCTAATGTGGAAATAAATAAAGTGTATCATTGTGTGTTATGAATTGTGATGCCACTTGCTGTTATTATACCTTGTACTTTGTAGAATGTATTATCACCCCTTTTTTTCTATGTTTTGACGATGCATATCTTGCACTGAATATCCTCAAGTTGAGACCGAGGAATAGTCTCAGTGCGATGCTTTAATTGAGAATGGTGTGGAATACCAATTCATTAATATTTTTTTGTATTTATTATTTATGTTAAATTGTTAAGTCAACTAGTATGTTTGATTTGTAATAAGGTTTTGGTATTATAACATTGTGGTTTGGGGTGCACATGGGTCAGTTTGGGTTGAATTTAGCCAAAATCATAACCTAACCCGTACATGGTACACTGGTTTGGGTGAGGTAAAATAACCACCCGCAATATTATTGAGTTGGTTTGGATAAAACCACAAATTTATGGGTTGGATTTGGTTAGATAGTGTGTTACCCAATATTTTTTTCCTTATATAATTATTAATTATATGTCACATTTTTTCTTAATAAATAGTTTAGAATATTACTGTTATTTTTTTAAACATCAAATGTCTAAATGTACAATGAAATTTATCATAAACATATATTTGTAAAAAACAAAGATACATTATAGTAAAACCTAGAATTGCATAAAATACTTGCAACTTACTAGAATTAGGATTAAAATAATCAAAATGTGACATCCTAAATAATTTAAAATCACTAGTTACTGAATAAAAGATGTTCAAAAGATTGAAATTGAAGCAAGCAAAATTAAAAACATCAAAGTCATCACTTGTCAAATTATAAAAAAGAGAAAAAAATATAATCACTCAATAACCCATGGGTTTTGTGGGTTGGGTGTGGGTTTACCTATAACCCAATTATTTTGACTGGGTTTTTATTTTTGAAAGTCGTATTCACCCAATAACCCGACCCAACCACTTTTGGGGTCGGTTTGGGTAGGTTTTACTGGGTTTATTGGGTTTACCCAACCCATGAACACCCCTAATTGTGGTAAGGATTCATGATTTTTTACTCAAATGCCACTATTTTGAAAAAATACCAATATGTCACACTTTGAAAAAAAATTCAAAATGCCACACTTTTAGAACAAGCTCGGCCATCCATTGGTCGAGACAATGAAAGAAACTATTTTTATGTGTAGGCTCGGCCATCCATTGCCTGAACAACTTATTAAGTCAGTTAACAAGATACCTGACTTAATAAGTGTATAATTTCAAATAATTTTTCAAATTTTAAATAGCAGGAGGACTTATTAAGTCGGTTAAGAGAAGACCTGACTTAAAAAGTGTAAAATTTCAAATAATTTTTCATAGCAACATGACTTATTAAGTCGGTTAACAGGAAATCCAACTTAAAAAGTGAAAACAATCCGATTTAATAAGTGGCTCGGCCAAACCTATACATAAAAATATTTTTTTTCATTGACTCGTCCAATGGATAACGAGTTTGTTTTAAAAGTGTGCAATTTAGAAAAAAATATTCAAAGTGTGACATTGATTTTTTT
This sequence comes from Vicia villosa, assembly GCF_029867415.1. Classification (NCBI taxonomy): domain Eukaryota; kingdom Viridiplantae; phylum Streptophyta; class Magnoliopsida; order Fabales; family Fabaceae; genus Vicia; species Vicia villosa. The sequence goes on from NC_081181.1 coordinate 161,018,286, forward strand.
TTTAAAATAGTGGCATTTTAGTAAAAAAAAATCTCAAGATTCATGTATCTTTTTAATGATTATGTTTAATTTTATGTTTTAATCTATTCAAGTGTCCTTTTGAGAATCGTTTCACGTGTTGAAACTTGAATTTTTTTTTTTTTCTAAATGAAAGTGAATATTTTCAAAAGTAGACATTTGATTCTATTTTGTCCATGGAATCAAAAATTTATATCACGTGTCCAATTTTTTCTGAAAAAAAAAAGCAAATAATACCAAAATACTCATTTGTCCATAGAATAAAAAATCTAGGGGTGGCAAAATGGATGGATTGGATGGATATGGATTGGATTGGTAATGGATGGATCCAATCAATCCATTAGTCCATTAACAATCCATTAAATCTTCATCTAAAAAATCCAATCCAATCCATCCATTAAGGTTAAAATCCAATCCAATCCATCCATTAACATCTTTATAGTGGATGGATATCCATCCATCCAAAACATTTATTTAAATATTTTAATTAATTTTCTAATAATTTAGATTTTAAAACTTTACAAAATTTTTTTTTTTTAATTTCTCTATAATAATATTTTTAGAATATATAGATATAATATATTTATGTTATATTTATTCATAATTTATAATATTTGATAGATAAATTTTGATAATTATTTGTTAGTGTTATTCTGTTTTATTTTTCTCTTTTTTTCTAATGTTGTTTCTAATTTTTTTATCTTTGTATGAATTTACAATTTCGTTTAATAATTGGAATGATATATTTCTTCGTTGTTAAATTATGACACCCTTGCATTCTTATTTCTCCTTCAATACTTAACTACTGTGTTGAATTATAGATTTTTTCAATTTTATTTTGAAATATGATTTCCAATTCAAATGAATTGGTGTTTTTCAAAGTATATACAAAAGTATATACATAATATATACAAAAGTGAGTGAAAAAACTGATGGTGATATTTAATTGGTGATGAACATGATTGTTTACGTGAGAGAGAAAGAGTAATTTCACGATAGTGGAAATAAAAAATAAAATTATTATTATTATCATTAAAAATTAGTAACTTACTTGAACAATGAGAAGAAATTAACAGCACTTATTGATGAAAAATGCAATTGTTAGATGAAAATTTTAAGTGAAACTAAAAAAAATCTATTGGATTTATTAAATGAGATGGATGGATTGAATCCATCCATATAGTTAAATGGATGGATTGAATCCAATCCGTTAAATAGTTATTTGGTTGATGGATGGATTGGATGGATAAATTATTGGATGGATTGGATGGATTTTCCCTTAATGGATTTTATTCCCACCCCTAAAAAAATCTACAAAAACACCTGACTAGGATAAATTATCTTATCTTGGTTTATAGACCAATTGATTGGTCAAAAAAGAAATATCTTTATAACATATTACAGTCTTTTTAAAGAAGCAACATTTTTAGTCCCTTTATTTTTAGCTTTTTTTTCTTTTTTAGCGATCTAGCATTAAGCCAATTTTGAAGAACAATTTAACAACTCTTTTTCACACCATCATCGAACAAAAATGGCTTTTCTTGTGTACAAGTTAATGATACAAGGTTTAACCGAGTTGGGATTGGATAATTATAGGGAGAGAAAGACGAGGTGCATTATTCTCTTAAATTTCACTCATAAATATTTTTTGTTTTTTTTTTTTAATAAAAGAAAATCAACTCATATCATTAATAAGTAAATATTCAATACAAGGAGGAAACATATTAAAGAAACTACGCCTAGTCCAAGAATCGACCGCCTTAGCTAAAGCATGAGCAATCGAATTTGTTTGACGCTTTACAAAATTAACCTCAAAGTTGGGAAAATTATCCAATAAACTACGAATAGACGAAGTAATAGTACTAAACTCAGAGAAGCCATTAACATCAGAACAAATGGCGTGAATCGTATTTTGTGAATCACTCTCGAAAATAACATACTCTAGATGCAAATCAATAGCACTAAGGATGGCTTCTTTGAGGGCCAAAGCTTCCGCTTCCCGGATTGGAAATATTTATGTTCTTATTATATCATTTTGGTGAATTCTTATCTACCCAATTCAAAAAGTTGGGTAGAATTACTTTAGTGTAAAATGGTTTGGAAACAACCAAAAAAATGTACTATTTAATAATAATTAAATAAGATAAAATTAAATGTTACAATGTGATTAGTGGAAAATAGGATAAAATATACTATTCAACTTTTTGTGATGGTTAGAGAAGTTATCCACTGTAATTTTTCATTAAAAAAACGAGGTACATTATTCTCTTAAATTTCAGTCATAAATATTTGTGTCCTTATATAAAATATAAGACAAATTTTCATAAATGCAAAGTCTGGGTTGTGAACATGAGTAGGTATAGGAAGGACAAATATAGACCATGATGATGTTTATAATCTGAAACCACACACTACTGCTGACCATGTGACAAACCATTTTTGTTCGTATATATAAATACTAGTACAACTTTTTCATCAGAAAAGTCAGAAAAGTAAATGATATCTGAACTTTTTCATCACAAAAGTAAATGATATTTGTACTTATCATGAATCGATAAGCAAATAATTGAGTGTGTGTTTGGTTTGTGCGGTGAAAATAAAATTGATTTTCTGTAAATTGATAGTGTGTGTTTGGTTCTGCAGTGAAAAAATTAATTTTGAGTGAATTGATTATATAAAATTGATTTTGAATAAAAGTGAGTTAAAGGTAAAGTGATTTATATTTGGAGAAATTTTTGCAAAAGTGAGTTTAACAATAAATTTCAGTGTAAAAATCACATTTAAAAATCACATTTAAAAATCACATTTGATCAAAAATTATAAATTTTAACTTCAAGTAGAATCAATTCTTGAAAGCATAATCAATTCTGCTTGAGATCAACCAAACACCTCAAAATCAATTCTAGGCATCCAGAATCAATTCTGGATATCTCAAACGTGAAATCAAACATAGACTATGTAAAATTGATTCGGGATAAAAGTGAGTTAAAAGTAAATTGATTTATATTTGAATTTTTTTTTTGCAAAAGTAAGTTAAACAATAAATTTCAGTATAAAAATCAGGTTTGCCCATCACGAAGAAGTTGCACTTTTGACTTTCAATTGTCGATAAAACAAGTTGTTATAAATAATTTTATTTTATTAATATTATTAATCATTAAAATAATATTATTCATTTATGTTGATAGATTTTTCTCTATTCATCATCATTATCTTCACCGCTACCAAACATTAAAATAATACTTCCTCCGTCCCACAATAAGTGATCTATTTGAAATAAAATGATGTCTCAAAATGAATGACCCATTTTAATTTTCAATACTTTTTCCAATTCTACCTTCTAATTATTATAAAGTTCACCATTCCCAATATGGGTGGACAAACGGTCACCATCCGACGGAGTCCGACCGAATTGAAAAGAGTTTGGAGCTACGAGTTGGTTTTGTTCGGGTTACGGGTATAGGTGGAAGATTTAATTTGGTGTGAATGGATATGAACAGTCGGTTTCGGTGTTGGAAATTTCACCCGTCGGAATCCGGAATCGGCCAATTTGTATTATATGTTTGTATGTTTGTTTCAGAACTAGGCTAGGCTTAAATGCAATTGGCCCAGAAGCTCAGATTAGGGCTATTAGTTTGTCATTTTCAATCTCTTTTTCACTTTCTCTCATTCGCATCTAGGGTTACAGCCGCCACCACCATCCTTAATTCCTCTTCGTCATTCCATTCAATGTCGCTCGAAGCTTCAAGCTACCACCATCGTTCTCATCGTCATCCATGATCCTCTTCTAGGGTAAGTATAGTGCTTTCTCCCCTACTCAGTTTGTTTTCTTCTTCACGATTCGGTGGCTTACTAAAGACTTACTTATCACCTAATTTTGTTCATTGATTTACATGTTAAAAGGTGGTTTGTGAAGTTGCTAAGGAGTTATGATCAGCTGAGATTACTTCACAATTTTAAGAGGTAGTTTCTTCTCCGCCGCTGTTTCCATCTTCATCAATCCTTCCTTGTATTTTCCTTCTCCATCCTTCCTTGTATCATCTTGACTTCCTTCTCTTATCATCACATCATCACATGTTTACTTCTTAGTTTTATCAATTTCATCTCATCTTCATAAATTGTTTATCTGTAGGCGTTCAACTGATTGGAAGTTACGAGAGGTGGTTCTACCACTAATAATGTTTATTTTCAGGTGTTCAACGGATTCGAAGCTACGAGATCTGGTTCTACCACTGATGAAACAGAATCCTACCACATGTTAATTTTTGTTGATTTTTAATTTTAAGGTTTATTTTTGTTGATTCTTAATTTTAAGGGTTGTTAGATAGGGTTTAGTTAACTATAAAAGTGATATAGGGTTTGAGGTTTTTGGATTTGTGTTGTTAGTGTCTTAAAAAGTTTGATTCAACATTTGGATTTTGTGAAATTTAAATGAATTTAGAGATCTGTTTTGATTTTGGTTGTGTTCAGATTTTGAAGTTCAACTAAGTGTGGAATGAAGGGTGATTCTTTAAATGTTTGTTAAGTTTTTGACATTAACCAATAGTTGTTTTCTAATCTTTTTGCAGCTTGTAAAAGGAACTCCATAATGTCATAGAAGTTGCTGGTATTCTCATTACTTCATATTATAAGGTTTCTCGTTACATTTAATTTACAGGCTATATATTGTCAATTATTTTTTCATAAACTTACTAACATAATTTTATAGTCGCATTTGATTTCTTTCAGGAAGTGTTGAAATGAATGTTTCATTCTTATTTTAAAGGTAATATTTGTTAAGATTTTGACACTAACCTTTGAATGTTATCTCAAAGTTATGTTTGTTAAGGTTATGATTCTTCTTTTCTTTGATATAGATTGTTTTCTGATATGCATAATTTTGTTGCTGTTGGTTTCTATGGGTTATTATACCTGAAATTGTCTTTAATATTTTCTAGATCTGAATCTATTTTGCCTAAGATCTTCATAGTTATTGTAAATCTGAGAATTACTTTTGTTAATCTTCCATCACTATTAATCTTTTCCTTACTCATTTGTTTCATTTCTTTCTTTTATTGACCTGGTATTAGGGATGACAACTGGTCGGGTGCGGGCTTCACACTACTCAAACCCGCACCAGAAATCGGCACCCGAATCCGAACCCAAACTCAAATGTTGTTCGAATGGCAAAATAACACCCACGTCCGCACCCGTTGGGTTCAGGTTTTTTCATCCAAACCCGAATCCGAAACAAAATACATTTTTCTATAATGTTCCTGCAACTTTCCACAATATTATATATATATATATATATATATATATATATATATAATCGGGTGTGATTTCGGATTTCGGGTTTGGGTTTCATACTACTCAAACCCGCACCGGAAATATCGGGTGGCACCCGAACCCAAACCCAGTCAACTTGGATTTTCACTCGTTGACTCGGGTTCGGGTGCGGGAGGGCCCCGTGAGTGCGGGTATGCTTGCCATCCCTACCTGATCTTAAGAGGGGGATGAAGAGAATCAGAACAATGTCAAATGTGTACATTGAAACTTATTTCATGATTGTGTTGTTCAGGTAAATTAAACTCTTCCTTTTTTTACTTTTATTTTGGCTTATTTTAATTATTTATAAAATATTTTATTTATTCATTTGATTTTAGAGTTAATATACTAAAACTAAGCCATTTCAACATTATTGGTTTTATGTTAACCAATAATAAAGTTATATTTTTTTTCTTTTGATTAATCATTTATTCTCATTTATGTGTTTTATGACTAAATTTGATAATTTATTACTTTTAATGTTTGGATAAAATCAAATATTGATTGTAGAAAATTATTTACAGTTTTAGTATAATCATGTTTTTAAATATTATAATGGTAAAATAAACATTTTATTGGTTTTATGTATAAAAATGTTTATGTTTGTTTATGGATGATGGATGATTAATTATTTTTGTTGATAAGAATGGATAATTAATTTTGAATCAAATAATTATAAAAAAGTAGTTATGGTTTTAATATATTGAATTTATGAGTTTTAATTTAAAATTCTAATTAAACTTAAATAGCATTAAAATTGTGCTCATTGTTAATACTTATTAATTTTGAATTTTATTCATTATTGATTTATTAGTTGAATTGTACAATATGAATGCTCTTAAATTTGAACCTATAATTATTATAGATTTGAACATCACTATTTTATTAACTATATATTTTTTAATATTTTATTTTAAATAATTTTAAGAAAAATTCAGCTTAATCAATATTTAATAGTTTTCAAAGATTTAAAAGCAATTCAATTATAATTTTTAAAATTTATTAAAAGGAAAAATTAATGTTTTAAGTTGGGTCACAATTTTAAATTGACCTACTGACTAATATGACTAACTAAAATTTTAGAAAGAATTCAATTAATTTTAATTCGGGCCTAAAGTTCGATATGGCCCAATAAATTGCTAACCGAAAAAACCGAGTTTGTTAACTGAATAGAAAAAAACTGAATGACAAAATGGTCGGAAATTTGGCCTGCACTTCTCACCTGTGAGTTGGTTCGGTTCAATGGTTTGGGCCCGAATCCGAACCGTTGTCCATCCCTAATTCCCAATAGAATATTATAATAAAAATAATATTATCTCTTTTACTTTTTTTTATACTTTTTTAATATTTATGAAATGATGTGTTGGATCACTGATTGTAGACGGAGGGGGATAATAATTTTGTTTAATATCTATCATGATTTTTTCTTTTTTTCTAGACCCGGCTATATTATTCTTCAAGAACAAAATACATATTTTCCAGTTCTTTTCACTACTGATAATTTATTTACAGATTTTTTCACTATTGAAAATTGGTTAAATTTAAGATGATGGTTCAATTAAATTTCTCGCACACTTCCATGTGTGTAATTCCTCGCACCCTTTCAATTAAATTGCTATTCTTCAGTTTTTTTTCCACAAATTTCCATCCCACCCTTCCATGTGTGTAATTTCTAGATTTTTTTTCCAGAAAAAACGATTTAAAATTGTTTAGATCTGTCCTTTTTCGATATCGCGAAACTATCCACTAGATAACCATCGTTCGCCCACATTATTGAAACTTCATAGTCCTATGTAACACATAATAGTAACAGAACAGAATAGTGTTATAACTTAAGGTAATTAATAAATTATTCTTAATCAAATCTCAAAAATACTGGAACTAAAGAAAAACCCTGGAAATGAGAAGATAGAAAGGTGTTTGATTATTCTTGTATTGGAGTATAGTTTCCACATAGGCTTATCTATCTGTATCAGTATTTTACTTTGCTATTTCTGGTTGGTAGTTATAGTTTGTTATCCACGTGTCCTTTGCTGAATGGCTCTTTCAAGGCTATGGATAACATGTATATAAACTCTTGTATTGCTCTGTGGATAATTAATGAAAACTTTACTCTTACCTTCTTCTTCATTTTTCTGGTGTGAGATGAGATCAGAGATCTATCTCTAACATGGTATCATTCGCGGTAACGATCAACTACGCTTCCCCCTAAAATCCAACCGTTCATCATCCTCTCCTCTTCGTCTTCCTTCAAGCTTCGTCAATGGATTCTGATGATCAACAAGATTCCGTGATCAAAGACTCAACGCAACATCAAGATTTGGCAACTATGTTTGCGTCCTCCAAAGGCGCTCACTCGTTCGGACCGAAGCTCTCGATCAAACTTCAGGAGAATAACTATCTTCTCTGGAATCAACAGGTTGAAGGAGTAATCCTTACTCAGAAGATGCACAAAATCGTGGCGAATCCGCAAGTTCCGGTGAAGTTCAAGACTGCTCAAGATCGTATCTCAGGTACTGTTTCCGATGAATATGAAGCCTGGATTGTTCAAGATCAAGCTGTGTTTATCTGGCTTCTATCCACAATCTCCGAATCTGTTTTACCTAGGGTTCTAGCGTGCAAACACGCCTTTGAAGTTTGGGACAAGATTCACCAATACTTCAATGCTCAGATGAAGGCCAGAGTGCGTCAATTGCGTGTCGAGCTGAAGTCTATGAAGAAAGGCAATCGCACAGTCACGGAGTACGTTCTTCGCATCAAAGCCATTGCCAACTCGCTCCTTGCAGTTGGTGACTCTATTACGGAACAGGATCAGATCGATTCCATTCTTGAAGGATTACCAGAAGAATACAATCCTTTTGTGATGCAAATGTATGGTAGCCCTGTCACCCTTAATCTTTGTGATGTAGAGGCACTTCTGTATGTGCAAGAAGCACAATTAGACAAGTTCCGCCAAGAATTGGCTGCTGCAACCATCGCAGCGAATCTTGCTCATTCAGGACAAGATAATCATGGCTCCAGAGGGACTTACTCAGGCAATAGAGGAAGAGGTAACCGGTACCCTCGCGGTAGAGGTCGTGGTGGAAGAGGAAGACAATCTACTGGTTCTCGTCCTACTTGTCAACTATGTGGCAAATATGGACACGCTGTAGCATCGTGTTGGCATCGATTTGATGAGAATTACTCACCACCAGCCAACTCCATAACTCAAGCAAACTCCACCAATAGTGCTACTGTACAGCAGGACACTACTCAAGATGGAACTCAACCTAATCAAGCCATAGCCATGATGGCCACTACCAAGCGTCCTGGGTATACTCAAGAGTATTCTCTCCCTGCTGAATTGGAATCACAATCATGGTTTGCTGACTCAGGTGCTACTCATCATCTTACTCCCTATGATTTATTGTTACAGAATAAGAAACCATATGTTGGATCAAATAGAGTTTTTGTAGGCAATGGACAAACCCTTACCATACACTCTATAGGTTCCTTGCACTTTTATTCCAAACTCTTACCCAACTATAAACTAAGCTTATTTGATGTCCTTCATGTTCCATCCATCACTAGGAATCTCTTGTCTGTTTCTAAGTTCTCTAGTGATAATAATGTTATCTTTGAATTTCTGCCTGATAAATGCTTCATTAAATCTCAGGCTTCTAAGCAACTTCTTGTTGAAGGAGCCCGTGATGCTAATGGATTGTATTGCTTTTCCCAACAATCATTGGAACTCATCAGCTGTTCAAGTCCCCATAAAAGTTTGCTTCTACCTGCTGCTGTTCACAGTTATGTTGTTTCAAATACAGCCCCTTATAACAATGTTAAATGTAATCCTAGCATTCTTTGGCATCATAGGCTAGGCCATGCTAATTTCAATACAGTTTCTCATATTCTCAAACTATGTAATATCTCTACATCTAATAAACACAGTTCTTACTTCTGTACCTCTTGTAATATAGGCAAAGCTCATAAAATTCATGCACCTTTGACTAATACTGTGTATAAGAAACCATTTGACATTGTTTTCACTGATTTGTGGGGGCCTTCACATGTTCCTTCTAGTGCTGGGTTTAAATATTATATTGCATTTGTAGATGGTCACACTAGGTATACCTGGTTGTATTTTCTGAAACAAAAATCTGAAGCCTTGCAAGCTTTCAAACTTTTTCATGCCTTTGTCCAGACTCAGTTTAATGTCACTATCAAATCTGTCCAATCTGACTTTGGTGGGGAATATAGACCTTTCACCAAATTTTTAACTGAACTAGGGATCACCCACAGATTGACATGTCCACACACTTCTCATCAAAATGGGACTGTGGAAAGAAAGCACAGACACCTTGTTGAAATGGGACTCACTATGATGTCTCACTCTTCCATCCCACTTTCTTATTGGGATCATAGTTTTGCTACAGCTGCTTATCTGGTTAATAGACTACCTACTACTCCTCTATCAAATGGTTTTTCACCCTACTATGCCCTTTATGGAAAACACCCTGATTACAAAACCTTAAGAGTTTTTGGTTGTTCCTGTTTTCCTCTCTTAAGGCCTTTTAATAAAAACAAACTTCAACATAGGAGTGCTGAGTGTGTCTATTTAGGGATCTCCCCACAACATAAAGGGTTCAAATGTCTTAGCTCTGAGGGCAAAATCTTTATATCCAAAGATGTTACATTCAATGAAGCTAAGTTTCCTTTCCCTACTATGTTTCCATCTGAGTATTCTTCCCATACTTCTCCTAGGGATGATTCTGGTTTACTTTCTACTAAGGCTTCTCACTCACCCTGTATGTTGCAGCCTATGTTTCTCCCTACATCTTTAAATAACAACCAGCATTCCTGTACTTCAGTCAGTAATAAGTTGATGGCTCAGTCTGGCCATGCTACTCCTAGGATCTCTACTGATCCCAACAATGTATCTCCTACCCATATTTCTCCTACTTTCCATGTGAGTCCTCAGCAGTCCCATCAGTCTGCTTCTCCTGGCAATAATTCTGCTTTAAATTCAACTGCCAAGTCTGTGTCTAGTCAACATCCTGAACATATTCCTAGAGATATCTTAGCTGTTCAGCCTGATAGTTTTCCCCAACCCAATGTTGACTCTAATAGTGGCAAATTGAGCTCCTTTAACCCTGAGGGTTATGACAGGTCTCCTAGTAATGGTGTTATCAAAGGTCCAGAGGATACTGATGTGCACCAATGTCCAGAGGACAATCCTATTACTCAATCTATTTCAGCAGCCAATAGCCTGCACAACTGTCCTAAAGATAATATTGTTCCTAATACTACTGATAATAGAGTCAGTCACTCTCTCACTCTTTCTAACCCACAAAATGGTAATATCCCTCCTTCACCTCCTAGCCTCACATTCTCTTCCAATGAACTTACTTTGTCATCTTGCATTCCTATCTCTGAGTCTTCTCAATCTCCTTCTATTGGCAATAGTAAACCTGTTACAGTCTCTCTTCAGAATACTCATCCCATGCTTACTCGAGCCAAAACTGGAAACTCAAAACCTAAAGCCTTCTTAGCTCAAACTGATTCTGAACCAACTAGTTACAAACAGGCCCTACTTAGTCCATCTTGGGCTAAAGCTATGCAAGATGAATTCAATGCTTTACAGGCAAATAAAACCTGGACCTTAGCACCTTTACCTCCTGATAGAACTGCTGTAGGGTGTAGGTGGGTCTTCAAACTCAAACAAAATTCTGATGGCTCTGTTCATAAACACAAAGCTAGGTTGGTTGCAAAGGGGTTCCATCAAGAAGAGGGGTTTGATTTTACTGAAACCTTTGCCCCTGTAGTCAAGCCTACTACTATTAGAGTTATCCTTACTCTTGCTATTACTTATAAGTGGGATATTCAACAAGTAGATGTCAATAATGCCTTTCTCAATGGCACCTTGAATGAAGAAGTATACATGAGTCAACCCCCTGGATTTACCTCAGTTGATAAAACCTTGGTGTGCAAGCTTCATAAGGCACTCTATGGCTTAAAACAGGCTCCTCGGGCCTGGTATGAGAAACTTACTCAGGCTCTGATACAGTTTGGCTTTACTTCTTCTAAATGTGATAGCTCTCTCTTTACATATTGCAAACAGGGTGTCTCCTTATATGTGCTAGTATACGTTGATGATATTCTTGTTACTGGCTCTAGTCCTTCTTTGGTTCAGGATCTCATCAACAAACTTCATACCAAATTTGCCTTGAAAAGATTGGGGAAACCAAGCTACTTTCTAGGTATTGAGGTAAAACACTTAACCAATGGCTCTCTCTTACTCACTCAATGCAAGTACATTAAAGATCTGTTGTATAAGGCAAAAATGGTGAATGCCAATGGTGTGCCAACTCCTATGATGAGCAACTGCAAACTTAGCAGACATGGTGATGATTTGTTCTCTGATCCTCAGCTTTACAGGTCTATAGTGGGTGCTCTGCAGTATGTCACCTTGACTCGCCCTGATATTGCTTTCAGTGTTAATAAGGCTTGTCAGTTTATGTCTTGTCCCCTGGACTCTCACTGGGCTGTTGTTAGAAGGTTACTACGATATTTGAGTGGCACAGCTAACCATGGTCTTCTTCTATCCCCCTCTACTGCAGCACCAAAGTTCTCTCTGCGTGCCTACAGTGACTCTGACTGGGCCAGCGACCCGGATGATCGAAGATCCACTTCAGGATCGTGCATATTCTTTGGCCCCAACCTTGTTTCATGGAGTTCCAAAAAGCAGTCCTTAGTTGCTCGCTCAAGCACTGAGGCTGAGTATCGAGCTTTGGCTCACTCCACTTCTGAACTGCTTTGGCTTGAGTCCCTATTAACTGAGCTTCATATACCATTTCATACTCCAACCTTGCTATGCGACAATCTCAGTGCTGTTTTACTTTCTCACAATCCTGTTCTGCATGCTCGTACTAAGCATATTGAATTAGATATTCACTTTGTTCGTGAAAGAGTGGTTGCCCGTCAAATGCTAATCAAGCATGTTCCTGCTGCTTCTCAAATCGCGGACACTCTTACAAAACCATTGGGCACAGCTGCTTTTCAGGATTTGCGCACCAAACTCAAGGTTGTTACCTGCCCTTCAGTTTGAGGGGGGGTATTGGAGTATAGTTTCCACATAGGCTTATCTATCTGTATCAGTATTTTACTTTGCTATTTCTGGTTGGTAGTTATAGTTTGTTATCCACGTGTCCTTTGCTGAATGGCTCTTTCAAGGCTATGGATAACATGTATATAAACTCTTGTATTGCTCTGTGGATAATTAATGAAAACTTTACTCTTACCTTCTTCTTCATTTTTCTGGTGTGAGATGAGATCAGAGATCTATCTCTAACATCTTGTTAAACTATAATTTGATCCTGGAACCTTTATGTGAAGCATGCAATCAAGTGATTGCCACATATTTTCACTTATAGAATATCCTACAAATGTTATCTACAAATATAATTAAATATAGATTGTATTTGATTGAGAAACACTTTGACTTAGTTATTCTGGTAACAGATCTAGATTTAAAATTTGGGTTTTTAGAAGAGTAAAGTTCATCGATATGAGGTGTTTGTTTTTGTTGTGTTCTTCAGAGGATGAGATGAATAATTTTTTTAGATTTTTTTTTTTAAATCTAAGTTTGCCTTATTATTTTTTAAATCTAAATTTTTTCTTTTTTTTTTAATTTTTGAAATTTCTTTATTGACCCCTAATCTTCTTTGTCATCCGCGGCGAAATTTCTAGAATGACCCTATATTTCAGAAATGCATTTTCGAAATCACTTTTTTTTTTGAAAAAAAATTGATTTCGGAAGTGCACTTCCGAAAACACTAAAAAAAATGGTGTTTTTGGAGATGTATTTCCGAAAACACCAAAAAAAAGGTGTTTTCGGAGATACATTTCTGAAATCACCTTTTTTTTTTGGAAAGGGGTATCTTCGGAGATGCATATCCGAAATATTCCGATTTTATGTCTTGGAATATTTCGGATATGCATTTCCGAAAAAATTCAATAATTATTAAAAAATTAAAATCAAGGTGAATAATACAATTAATTAAAATATATTATTAAATATATATCATTATAATCAAGATGTAATAATAATATTAACCTAATAAATATTTAAATTAACATTTTATTTTTATATAAAAAATTAATAACAATAATAATAAAGATATTTATTTTCTATTTTTCTTATGATAAATCATTTTATAAATTAATTTTCAAAAACAATTTTATAGTTATAAAAAATCATTTTATAAATAAAATTTCCTAAAAAATTTTAAAGTTAAAAATTATTTTACTAACTTATATAAATTAAAAACATTCTAATTTCATAAGTAAATTTTGAATTATATAAAATTAAATATAAAATTTATTCACTAAATAAAATTAAGACAAACTCTTCTTTTAATTTTTTTAACTAAATGAAAAATGATATTTTTATCATAATTAATTATGAAAAATGATTTTTTTATCATAATTAATTATGAAAAATGATTTTTTTTTATCATTATTATTATTATCATAATTCTTACTTGATCTATTTCATTATTATTTATTATCAACCGTAGAAACATGAATTGGAATTATTTATAACTACATTTTAATAATTGGAATTATTTTAATTTTTTTGTAATTGAAATTATTTTTAAATTTTAAAATATGAATCAGAATAGAAATATATAATTATTATAATTTATAACTCTTAAATTATATCAAATTTATGATATGTGAATTAATTAATATCCCAAAAATTTTAATTTTTGGGATTTTTTAGGATATGCATATCCGAAAAAATCTTGTTTGGGGTTTTTTCGGAGATGCATCTCGGAATTAATCAAAACTTTTGGGATATTTTTCGGAGATGCATCTCCGAAATCTGAAAATATCTTAAAAAAAATTATTTCGGAGATGTATCTCCGAAACAGAGGCAAGTGGGAAATTTCACTGGGGGTCACCCCCATATGGGGTCAATAAAGAAATTCTCTTTTTGAAATCTGAATTTAAAAGATGAAGAAGAAGATGAAGAGATGATGGTTTGAGGATGAAAAATATGAATATAAAATGAAATTAATTATTCTAATTAATTAAAATATATTATTGAATATAAAAATATTAAATAATAAGATTAAAACCTGATAAAAAAAATTAATAGTAGGTGACAAGTCATCCATCATACGTTGAATATAAATAATAATATATCAATAGCGAAAAATCTCACTTTTCCATGATGGTTAAAAACTCACTTGACCAGGCTAAACGCCACTGTGGCATTTAAAAAATTATTCATGGAATGTAACTTCATTGAATGCAAATGTCAAATAGTTGAATCAATACATAAAACATTTCCAAATAAAACTATCAAAGTGTGATACACAGTTGATAAAGGCATTGTTTGATTATATAGCTACTGAAGACATATTACAGGTTCCATTGTTGCAAGAGGTGGTAAAAGTTAGATTGATATGGAAAGAGGAACAAAATGGAGTGTATAGTGTGCGATCTGGTTACAAGCTATGGAGGAGTTCTATAATAAGGCAAAATAATGATAGTAGGAAGGAGGATTGGAGTAGTCTTTGTAGAGTTAAAGCCCCAGCTAAAACCAAGCATCTGTTGTGGAGGATTTGTAGGGGTTGCTTACCACCGCGTACTAGGTTCCGTCAACATCATATACCTTGCCCATCAGATTGTCATCTTTGCGGGAATAATAATGAAGATGATTGGCATGTGTTCTTTGGTTGTGATATGATTACTCAGTCATGGAGGACAGCATGTTTGTCGGATCTCCTATAACCTCGTTTACATACTTTTAGTGATGTAAGTCTCTAATTGTTGATATACGTAGCACGAAGGATAGAACGGTTGCTGGTAGATTTGTAGTTATGATGAATGTGATTTGGGAGAATATGAATGACTTTATTTTGAAGGATAGAAAAACACTTAGAAAGGGGGGGTTTGAATAAGTGTAGCTTTTAAAACTTGTAAGATAAAAACTATTTGCACAATGATTTTTATCCTGGTTCGTTGTTAACTAAACTACTCCAGTCCACCCCCTTGGAGTGATTTACCTCACCTGAGGATTTAATCCACTAATCACACAAGATTACAATGGTTTTCCACTTAGACAACTTCTAAGTCTTCTAGAGTATACTGATCACAACCTGATCACTCTAGGAACAACTGCTTAGATACCCTCTAAGACTTTCTAGAGTATTCTGATCAACAACCTGATCACTCTAGTTATTACAAATTAATGTAAACAAATTCTTATAAGAGTTACAATGATTCTTATAAAGCTATTATCACAACTGTGATTTTCTCTTAAGTTTAAGCTTAATCTCACTAATATATTACAACAGCAATGTAGTGTGGTTGAAGATGAAGTTTGAGAGCTTTTTGAATTTGACAGCGTTTTTGTATATTTGCGCAAGTGTTCTATTCAGAATTCGTAACCTTGCTTCTCATCAGAACTTCAATTTATAGGCGTTTGAGAAGATGACCGTTGGGAGCATTTAATGCTTTGTGTGATCCGTACAGCATTGCATTTAATGTTTCACTCTTTTGTCAACTACCTCGAGCCTTGCTTTCGCTGTGTCTACTGACGTTGCCTTTAATAGCTTCTAACGTTCCTTTTGCTAGTCAGCGTAGCCTGCCATCTTGTACTTGCTTCTGATCTGATGTTTGTGTAAACAACGTTTGAATATCATCAGAGTCAAACAGCTTGGTGCAGAGCATCTTCTTGTCTTCTGACCTTGAAGTGCTTCTGAGCGTGATACCATGAGAACTTCAGTGCTTCTGCTTCTGATCTCAAGTCCTTCTGATGCTTCCATAGACCATGTTCTGATTCTGCTTGACCATCTTCTGATGTCTTGCCAGACCATGTTCTGATGTTGCATGCTGAACCTTCTGAGTCAGTGCTTCTTGCGCTGATTTTGTGCATACTCTTTATATAATTCCTGAAATGGAAATTGCATAGTATTAGAGTACCACATCATCTCGTACAAAATTCATATACATTGTTATCATCAAAACTAAGAATATTGATCAGAATAAATCTTGTTCTAACAATCTCCCCCTTTTTGATGATGACAAAAACATATATAAATGATATGAATTTGCAATCAGAATATCACACGGCTAAGGACAATTACACAGTTATAGCATAAGCATATAAACATAGTGTGAATATGTCTCCCCCTGAGATTAACAATCTCCCCCTGAGATAAATAATCTCCCCCTGAAATAAATAATGGAAGAAATTTATAAATAAAGGACTTCCCTGAGTATTTTCCATTTCAGTTGAGACGATCACATATGCTTAAATCTTCAGAACATTCATAGCTTCTACTTCTTGCTTCCATAGGACAACTTCAGAGCTTGAATTTCTTCTTGGATCATTGCATGCTAGATTGTATCAGAACATTGTTGAATGTACCAGAGCATCATCAAAGCATCTCTACATCCTAAAATGTTACAGAACAAACTAAACGACAAAAGTCAGAGCATGAATGAATCAGAACATAAAATATGTATCAGAACATATAATATATATCAGAGCAAAAACAATAATGTTTCAGAGCATATTTAGAACTAAAACATGCATCAGAACATATAAGGAATAAGAATATGTTAGAGCATATTCTATCATCAAAATATCATAACATTCTTCCTTCTTGCTTCTGATCTTGAAGCTTCATAGCACTCAGCTTGCTTCAATTTCCATGAGCTTGTTTCCATACAGAATTGCTTTTCCCCATGTCTTTGCTTCTCATGTTGAGCTTTTAAGAATATCTTCAGTTCCTGCAAAACACTCAAAGACATAGAACTTGCACATTCTGTTAGAAATGTGGAGACTTTCTCCCAGCAACTGATAATATAAATCAGATTATTTATCACATTTTCTCCCCCTTTTGTCATAACATCAAAAACACAAAAGATTCAGATGAAAAACAAAACAATATGAGAGAAAAGAAGAATAATTTTCATTGTTTGCAAAAGAGAATTATCAGAAGGTACAAGGAAGATGCATAGAAGACAGATGCAAGAAACAAAGAAAAACAACTAAGACACAAAGGACTAAGACGACCCTAGCTTAGACATAATCTTGGCCAGCATGTCATGAATCCCAGCTTGGTTCTTCTGAATAACCTCTAGAGTCTTCACCAGAAGAGAGGGTTCACCAGAAGAAGCTTCACAACTTCTGTTCAGAGGGACAGCAATCTCAGCAGCAGCTTCCATTGTCAGATCATCAACATGATTTTTTTCAACAGAAATAGTCTCAGCAGGATGATCTTCAGCATCAGCTTCTCCCATATCAGCATCTTCTTCATACTCAGGAGCAGGAAGATCAGAATCTCCATTCTCAAGAGCTTGAAGAATGGCAGCAAGATTCCTTGGAGCAGAAGGACCTTCAACTTCTGGAGGATCAACAACTTCTGGAATGACCAAATTGGGGTCTTCCTCAGAAGGATTTTCCCTCAGAAAGTCAAATAGTGACTTGAAGTCTCTAGTCAGAACTGGATACTTAGGTCTCCATACCACAATATCCCTACAAGGATTGTCCAGCAGCTCATCAACAAACATATTTTCCTCAAGAACTCTCCTGTTTCTGATGGGATGATAATATACACCATTATCAACTTCAAGAAGATATCCAGCATAACCAGGTGCAGCAGCCACTAGTCTCTTCTGAACAGCCATAGCTCCCACCTGAAAATCTTGGCGAAAGCTTCTCCAGAGGTTTCTAGTAGAAACATCATCAAGGTCACTGAAGAAGGCATCTTGCAAGAGATCCAGCCTACTGATAACTTCATGTCTGAACAACTCTAGGTAGGTATGAGGATCAGGTTCAGGAGGATTGAAGGTGAATTTGTAGTCAGGGTAGAGAAGACAGTATGGGTTGGATTTTCTGGTAGGAAAGGGATGGGATAGAGAAGGTGGAGCTGCTGTGGTTTAAGAGGATGGAATATCTGTGGAGATGGTTGATGAGGATGGTATATCAGTGGGTGTGGGAGGATAGACATTTAGTGGAGTGGGGTTCAAAACAGGTGTAGAAAGAGATGGTTGAGGAGGATTTGGAATGGTGAAGGTGTTGTGAGGTTCAGAAGGAGATGGTTGGTATACTTGCCTGGGAAAATTTGTAGTTCTTATAGTACGGAAAGATTCCCTGATGCGCTGGTCTTGAAATTCTTGGGAGTTTACTTTTACAGGATCAAAGGTGACCCTTTGCTTCTTGGCTTTCTTGGCTTCTTCTTCTTGAGCCTTTCTCTTCAGCCTTGCTTCTTGCTTCTTCTAATCCTTCTTCTGAAGGTCAGCCAGAGAAGGAAGCACTCTTCCACGAATCCACGCAGGATCAACAGAAGATTGAGTTCTTACAGAAGCTTCCAAATATTGCTTAACAGCCTTGTGAAGTTCTGCTTGGAACAAGGTAGCAAAGCCTTCAACCTGAATTCTTCTGGTTAGAATATCTGGGGAGATTACAGGAACCGAAGTTACCTTCGTGATAAGTTCCAGTCTTAGCAGATCAAAAGCATTGATGACATGCCCTTGAATGGCTCCAAAGAATTTGGACGTTCCAATAGTCCTTAGAGAGTCTATCAAATCACTTTCTATCAGAATGTCTGAGATCATTCTGGCGAAAGGAATAATATTTCTTTGAAGATGAGGATACTTCTCACGTTCTTCATCTCTTGACTCTTCAATAGCCATCTTCAGATTCTGAAACAGAATGTTGGAGATGTTCAGTTCAATTCTTCTTCCAATGCAGAAGAAAGTGTATTTGTGATCAGGACTAATGTACATGGAGGATAATGATCTTCTTCT
The DNA here is from genome assembly GCF_029867415.1 of Vicia villosa. NCBI lineage: Eukaryota > Viridiplantae > Streptophyta > Magnoliopsida > Fabales > Fabaceae > Vicia > Vicia villosa. The sequence goes on from NC_081181.1 coordinate 161,037,420, forward strand.
ATGATGAAGAGATCCCAGAATAATTTCAACCCAGACTTGATAGAACGCCCTCAATGTACCAGTTTGGTGAGATTGAAGACCAGTTGCATAAGATATCTGTCCTTCAACCTGTGGCCAACTAACTCTGGCAGGAAGTGGACCAGTACATCCTTCTTCATCATCCAGGTTGTACAACTTCCTTATAAATTTCTTAGTAATCACAACTTCATGCCCTAACACGAAGGAGATGATTGCAGTTGGAGTAACCGTTGCATGAGCCCATAAATCTTTTACAAGAGCCAGATAAATTGGTCCAACCAATCTATCAAGGTAGTTTGACCATCCTTGTGCCATTGTCTTTGCTTCAGGTTTGAAACCATGTGCTCTCAGATTTTCAAAGTCCACTGAAGACTCACAAAGAAGTTCCATCTCTGCAGTAGGAATGGAGCAGGTCTTCAACGGAGCATACCCATGCTTGCTAAACACCAGATGAGTGGAAGAAACTTCTGTTTGGCTTGAGGAACTTGACGAAGGATTCATGATGAGATGCTAAGTTGCAGACACAAACTAGGGTTTATGCGATGAATGCAAAAAGAGAGGGACGAATGAAGAAAGAGAGTGAAAAGAATGAAAAGAGGATGAAGAGAGGTATTTAAAAGATTGAATAAAAGAAAAAAATAAATGCAATATGGTTTAAATGAAATGATTACAGAAAAACATGACATCAATTTGCATTTAATGAGAAATGACGTTAGGAGAGATAAAGTGACAGAATGAAATGATTTGCACAGTTACCTAGGGCGACGTCTCCTCAACTGCACGCATGCTTGTCCAAAAATAGTGAACACGTGTTCATTTTCTGGAAAACTGGTGACAGCTGTTTTACTTTAAAAGAGATTCTGAATCAACTTAGATAATGAAACGTTAGTAATAACAGAATCAGAACTTCTAATTGATCATTATCAGAACTTCTTATAAACACATAATCCCGACACATTTCAGAATATAACCATACATAAGATCTTCTCATAATCTCATTCTGGGCATAAATCCATACTGATATTCTTCAGAATGAACTTAAACCTATCTTCAGCAAGGGGTTTTGTAAAGATATCAGCCCATTGATGGTCTGTACCACAAAGTTTAAAGAGAGAACACCCTTCTGAACATAGTCCCTAATGAAATGATGTTTAATCTCAATATGTTTAGCTTTGGAGTGTAAGATAGGATTCTTAGATAAACATATGGCAGAAGTATTATCACAGAAGATAGGAATGTTACTCTCATATATTTGATAATCTTCTAGCTGACTCTTCATCCAGAGCATTTGTGTGCTACAACCAGCAGCAGCAACATATTCTGCTTCTGTTGTTGAGAGGGCAATGGTAGCTTGCTTCTTGCTGTACCAGGAGATCAGGTGACTTCCTAGAAATTGACAACTTCCGGAAGTACTCTTCCTTTCAATTCTGTCTCCAGCATAGTCAGCATCACAAAATCCTACTAAGTTGTATTCTTTAGATCTTCTGTAGACTAAACCAACATTAGTAGTACCTTTCAGATACCTCATAATTCTCTTAACGGCAGTTAAGTGAGATTCTCTAGGATCTGATTGGAATCTAGTGCACAAACAAACACTGAATAAAATATCAGGTCTAGAAGCAGTTAAATATATAAGAGATCCAATCATACCTCTGTACAACTTCTGATCAACCTTCTTACGTACCTCATCCTTACCTAGAACACACGTTGGATGCATAGGAGTTTTGGCTTCTTTGCTTTCAGAGAGATTAAACTTCTTCAGAAGTTCTTTCATATACTTCGTTTGATGAACATAAGTTCCATCAGAAGTTTGATTGATTTGAATTCCAAGAAAATACTTGAGTTCACCCATCATACTCATTTCAAATTCAGCCTGCATAGACTTAGCAAACTCCCTTCCAAGTGAAGCATTAGATGTTCCAAAAATAATATCATCAACATAAATTTGACAAATTAAAATGTCCTTCTTAGATGTTTTACAGAAGAGAGTGAAGGATAGAAAAACACTTAGAAAGGGGGGGGGGGGGGTTTGAATAAGTGTAGTATCAAAACTTGTAAAATAAAAAACAACTTGCACAATTATTTTTATCCTGGTTCGTTGTTAACTAAACTACTCCAGTCCACCCTTATCAGGTGATTTACCTCAACTGAGGATTTAATCCACTAATCACACGAGATTACAATGGTTTTCCACTTAGACACTGCTAAGTCTTCTAGAGTCTTCTGATCACAACCTGATCACTCTAGGAACAATCTGCTTAGATACCCTCTAAGACTTTTCTAGAGTATTCTGATCTAACTGATCACTCTAGTCCTTTACAACTTAATGTAAACAAATTCTAAGAGTATTGCAATGCTTCTTAAAAGCGATAATCACAACTGTGATATTTCTCTTACAGTTTAAAGCTTACTCTCACTATATTATTACAACAGCAATAAGTGAGGTTGAAGATGAAGTTTGAGAGCTTTCAAAATGAACAGCGTTTCAGCAAAGTTTTTGTCAAGAGTTGTATGCAGATTCGTTAACCTTTGCTTCTCTTCAGAACTTCATTTTATAGGCGCATGAGAAGATGACCGTTGGGAGCATTTAATGCTTTGCGTATTCCGTACAGCATTGCATTTAATGTTTCACACTTTTGTCAACTACCTCGAGCCTTGCTTTTGCTGTGACTACTGACGTTGCCGTTAATAGCTTCTAACGTTCCTTTTGCCAGTCAGCGTAGCCTGTCATCTTGTACTTGATTCTGATTGATCTTTTGTAGATACAACGTTTGAATATCATCAGAGTACAAAATACTTGGTGCATAAGCATCTTCTGATCTTCTGACCTTGAAGTGCTTCTAAGCGTGATACCATTACTTCAGTGCTTCTGCTTCTGAACTCCAGTCCTTCTGATGCTTCCATAGACCATGTTCTGATTCTGCTTGACCATCTTCTGATGTCTTGCCAGACCATGTTCTGATGTTGCATGTTGAACCTTCAGAGTCAAAGCTTCTGAGCGCTGATTTGTGCATACTCTTTATATATTTCCTGAAAAGGAAATTGCATTGGATTAGAGTACCACATTATCTTAAGCAAAATTCATATACATTGTTATCATCAAAACTAAGATAATTTGATCAGAACAATTCTTGTTCTAACAATCTCCCCCTTTTTGATGATGACAAAAACATATATAAATGATATGAATTTGCAATCAGAATAACAGACGACAAAAGACAATTACACATTTATAGCAACAGCATATAAACATAATGTGTGAATGTGTCTCCCCCTGAGATAAATAATCTCCCCCTGAAATAAATACTAGAAGAAATTTTGCATAAAGAACTTCCCTGAATATCTTCTATTTTAGTTGAGACGGTCACATATGCTTAGATCTTCAGAATATTCACAGCTTCTGCTTCTTGCTTCCAGAGGACAGCTTCAGAGCTTGAATTTCTTCTTGAATCTTTTCATGCTAGATTGTATCAGAACATTGTTGAATGTACCAGAGCATCATCAGAGCATCTTCTACATTCTGAAATGTTACAGAACAAACTATACGACAAAAATCAGAGCATGAATGAATCAGAGCATAACACATATATATATATATATATATATATATATATATATATATATCAGAGCATAAAATATGTATCAGAACATACAGAATGCATCAGATCATACATATAGTAAAGCTTAAACAAATATATCAGAGCATATAAGGACAGAGAAAAAGTTAGTGCATATTCCATCATTAGAATATCATAACATCCTTCCTTCTTGCTTCTGATTCTGAAGCTTCATAGCACTCAGCTTGCTTCAGTTTCCATGAGCTTATTCCCTTTTACAGAATTGCGTTTCCCCATGGTTTTGCTTCTAGTGTTGAGCTTTGAAAGATGTCTTCAATCCTGTAAAACACTTAAACAACACAGAACTTACAAGTTCTTGTTAGAAATGTGGGGACTTTCACCCAGTAACTGATAAAATAAATCAGATCATTTATCACATTTTCTCCCCCTTTTTGTCATAACATCAAAAAGAATATAAAAGATTCAGATGTAGAAAATGACAAACAGAAGAACTTTTCATTGATCAAACAAACAGAGGTACAAAAGATATGCAGAGAAAGACAGATGCAAGAAGCAAACAGACAACTAAGACTCAAAGACTAAGACCCTAGCTTAGACATAATCTTGGCCAGCATAGCTTGAATCCCAGCATTACTCTCATTCTGACTTTGGATGAAGGCGCGAAACTTAGCATTAGTTTCATCTTGCATATGCATCCGAGAAGCCATCTCAGCCTGGGTCTTCTGAATGACCTCTAGAGTCCTTGCCATAACAGAGGGTTCACCAGAAGAAGCTTCACAACTTCTGTTCAGAGGATCAGCATTGATCACCATTGCTTCCATGGCAGTCTTCTGAGAGAGATCATGAGAAGGATTTTCTTCAACAGGAATTTCTTCAACAGAATGATCTTCAGCTTCAGCATCAGCATCTTCCATCTCAACATCATCTCCGTACACTGGAGTAGGAAGATCAGAATCTCCATTCTCAAGAGCTTGCAGAATGGCAGCTAGATTCCTTGGGGCAGAAGGACCTTCAACATCTGGAGGAGCAGCAACTTCTGGAATCACCATGTCAGGATCTTCTGCAGAAGGATTTGCTCTCAGAAGGTCAAACAACCATCTGAAATCTCCAAGCAGCACTGGATACTGAGGTCTCCATACCACAATATCTCTGCAAGGGTTAGCTTCCATTGCAGCAGCAAGTCTTGCTTCTTCAAGTTCATCCACAAATGGCTTCTCTTCAAGACAGAATCTTCCACCAAGATGAGTAAACCAGAAATCTTCTGATTGCCTTAAAAAGCCATTTGGTCGAGGAGCAAGTTCTACGCAAATTTCTTGCAGTTCTCGAAAGTAGGCATTTGCTTGTCTTCTAAAGAATCTCCAGAATCTCCTCATAGCAACATCATTGAGTCCTCCTTGATGAGCTATTCTGAGGGTGTCAAAGACTCTTCTGACATTCCTCTTTACCATTTCAAAAATTTCACCAATAGGATATGCTCGACGGGTTTTTATTTGTGTACGGGCAGAGACAGGTGTTAGAAGGGAATAGGGTTGAGGTTTTCTATCAAGACACAAAGATGATTCTGCCTCATTATCAGGATCTAACACTACAAGCTCAGGCTCAGGTCGAGGCCTGGGAGTATAGTTGCAGTCACGGAGCAATTGCTCATGTGATGCAGAGTCTGGTAGGTCAGATGAGGGAGAATTATTTTGAGGTTGAGAAGAGATGGGTTCAAAGTTCGCATGAGGTGGGGGTTGAGAAGAGGAGATATTTGTGTGAGGTGGAAAGAGAGTTTGAAGGGGTTCAATCTCAAGAATAGGATTAGCAGGGGTCTGGTCAGAAACATGGTTTGTTTTGGATGGAGAAGAAGGGATGGGATCATTTGTGACAGGTGAAGGAGCATGATTATTGATTACAGGGGAAGAGGGAGGTGTGAGAACACGGACATAGATGGGTGATTCTGATGGGGCTTTTTCTGGTTGTTTTACTGGTTCAGGGGTTTGAGCAATATTAATTGGTGCAACTTCTGAACGTAAAGCAGGAACAGAATCGGGTTCAGAAAGATGTATACCTTTGGACACCTTCTGAAGAGCTACAGTCACAGCCTCCAGTTTCCGCTGCTTCTTGCTCTTTGGCACTTCCACAACCACTGACTTCCCAAGAGAGATTTCTCTTCTCCTTGCAGACTCCGGATTCTCCTTCTCACACTCAGCAGTCTTCTGACCTTCAACAGTTTGAGTTGTTGGTCTTTGAATAGAGACTTCTGGCTGATTCTGAGCTTCTTCTTCTTCCTCTTCATCAGAATCTCTTAGAATCAGTTTTCTTCTTTTCTTGGTTTTCTTCTTCTCAACAACAACTTTCTTTGACTTATTTTTCTTTTTCTTCACCTCCACATCTTCTTCTTCTGCTGCTTGCACAGGGACAGGATCTGCTTCAACAACAGCTTCTTGTTCCGCAACATTAACAGTAGCAACAGTAGCAACTTTTACCTTTTCCTGATTATCAGAAGAAGGATCAAACTTTCTTTTTGTTCTCCTTTCTTTGTTGACAGCAGCAGTTTGAGTATGATCAGAGGCTTCTTCTGACACAGCAGTGCTAGAAGTGGATGGCCTTTTTCTTTGGACTTTCTTGGGAGCTTCTTTAGGATCACCAGTATTGAGAGAGTTAAGATACAGAGTCTTAACTTCTGGAATTTCACTTCTGAAGTGTAACTCGGTGGGAGAACTGACTTTTATTTTAGCAAGCAAATGTTGCGGTTTGCAAGAGTCGCCACCGACTTTTATTTTGTCCAATTTCAGGAAAGGTAAAAAGAACAGAAAAAGACATTTTTTAGAGAAAACGGGCTCGGGGGGTAAGTTATGAAAAGGGAAGGTGTAAGCACCCTTTTCATCCACAGTTCTCTGTGGGCTCTTAGTTTTCTTAGCTCATGTTTGTTCATTGTTTGTTTGAAAAAGAGATTTTGAAGAGAAAAGGACTTTAGCTTAAAAGCGTAGTCTTTGTTTTTTGAAAGAGGTGTGAAAAATGATTTCTTTGTTTGGAGCAAGCAAACTAGGAGCACTACCCTATACTTGTCTTTTATATGCTTTTTAAATTTCCTAGGACTAACCATACCATTTATGGGTAGGTAGTTCCTTTTTATTGGACGTGCGGGACAATCGAAGGGTCATCGGAAGTCGTTTAAGGCAACAAGTAGAGGTACCCTTAGCAAATTCGAAGGGACAATCATCGTTTCGTAGGCAACCATTCGAGGGACTAGATCATGTATTCCTAGGCAGAAATTCGAGGGTCATCGAGGGACCATGATCTTTGATGATTTTTAATTATCGGGACTTTTGCTAATGGGTACCTATATATTCGAGGGACACAACCATTGTTTCGTAAGGCAACCAAGAGGGGCGTACCCTAGAGGTGAGTGTGTGCGAGTTGGTTAGATTCGAGTATATTATCTTGAAGTTAGTGAGCTAGCGTTCATTTTTAGTCTTTCCATGCAATCCTATTAGCATACATCTAGCAGTTTATAGGTGCGGAAAGTAAAAGCAGAAAGTAAAGCCCTAAACTATTACATGGCTTCGGGGAGGGGATTACATAATAAGGAGGTGCAGGAAAATAAAGCCCTAATTACTATTACAACCCATAAGCAGTTACATTATTTAGAAAAAATGCGAGAATAAAATGGTGGATGTGCAAATCGAACAAGGCTAGCAAATGTCCATGATAGTCCAAAAGCTCAGGATGGTAGTTCCTCACAATCAACAAAAACATATTAGTAACACAAAATAATGTACGAGAAAAATGATAAAAAAATATGAACAAATGTTAATTAAGATTGACAAAAGAAGAAAAAAAACTAAAAATTCAAATTAAATTCTAACAAAACTTAAATGAAATTAAAACACTATATTTTTTTTGTTTTTAATTAAAATAAAGTACTATTAACTATTTAGTCTTTCTTAAAAAAAATTTAAAAGGTATTAAGGAGAGGGTTAAAAGATTTAATTGGGCCAAAGGGGTTAAAATCCAAGGTGTAGCCCAAAGATGAGTTAGAAGATGAAGTTAAAAACATGGGCCGGACCGGGTTTGAAATCAGCTGAGCCCGAATCAATTATTAAAACAAACCCTAAACTTAAACCAGCCGCCTCCTCTCATTTCCCTCACTCGGTTCTCACACTCTCTCTACTAATTCATTATCAGAAAAATACTCCCTCTGTTCACGTTTCCAGGAATAACAAAACACACCCTTTCCTTTCCTTCTACCCTATAATCTCTATCCAAAATCAAATTAGAATAAGAACAAATATCAAGAATGATACACATGTTTAAGCATGGTGGAACGACAACAAATGTCACAAACTTACTCGATATAAAGCAAGAAATCAAAGATGTATAAAGTAGTAACAAATGTGAAACAAAATCGTACCAGATCGAAGAAACCTCCACAAGGACCGATTATCAGATGCTCGCCATTGTTTACTATGAGGATTGAAGCGATGATCTGCCCTGAAGTTGTTGTTGTGCTTTGCTGAAGCTGAGTTTGACGGCGTCGGAGTATGAGTGTTACGAATTGCTGCTGAGTGTTGGTGATGATATTGTTGCCGTGCGGTGATGATGCTGAGGATCGACGTCGCACTGAACTTATAAATCGGAGAATCTGCTATGTTGCCGGTGCGTTGGACTGAGCGGCGGCCGATTGTTCTGATAATGATGTGTTGATTGAAGATGCCATTGAAGCTTGACTATGCTGCGATGTCGTGGATTCAGAGATAGTGATGTAATTTCGATATGTATGTTGGAGATGAACCGAAACAATGTGTGGCTGAAAGTAAAGGAAGTATCCTCGATGACGGTGCTGCGTTTGAGTCGGTCTCCAATTCTCTTCCTTCTTTTCCTGTAAAAAAAACATATAACAGTTTTGTGTAGGTTGTTATGTTAAATGATGGTGGATTTTGTATTGAATGGCATGATAAATTGATTAGTACTGTTTAGATAAAAAACCAAAAAAAAAAAAAAAAAAACGTAAAAACATGAAACGTGTATGTACGTTACTGTATAAAATTAGTGTTTGCTTTCCATAAAAATAATAGACAAAGTGAATAAAAAAAAGTATATAATGAGCTTAGAACAAAATATTCTAATGTATTAGTAAATATATACATACTATATAATGAGCTTAGAACAAAATATTCTAATGTATTACTATCTCCGGTCCTATTTATAAGAAAAGATTCTCTTTTTAGATACATTGAATAAATAATGTATATGGACAATATGTTGTCCAAATATATTATTTATTCAATGTATCTAAAAAGGGAATCTTTTCTTATAAATGAGACCAGAGGGAGTAGTAAATATATACATAGTGTATTAGTGCAAGCGTGAGTCGAAAATTTTTGTACTTCATGCGATTGGTTTCGGGGTAACAAAAACCTGAGAAGAACGTGAGTGAAAAATTGTTAGCTTTTAAAAATAATACCATCAGAGGATCATCATTTGGTGAAAAAATTAAAATAAAATTGAAAATAAATTAGGGTGCCTCATATGAAAATCATCGGCCAAAAATTATTAAAAAAAGCCTAGAGATTTGAAAAAAGGGTTTGAAAAAGTGTTTGGGAGGTTATGGAATTGTGGGTGATTGTTAGATAATTGTTAGTGAGAAAGAAAGAGTGTGGAGTCTTCTATTTATAGAGTGAGAATTAGGTTAAAACCACTCCTAAAAAGGAAATGATCCAACCCAAAGGCCCATGGACCTTCCTTGATGACCAAGATTGAGAACCTGGACGTACTTGTGTCCAGGTGCGTCCAGGTGCAAAAAAAGATTAAAAAAAAAATTGTTAAAAAACTTAGAAATGCACCAAGCGGGAATTGAACTCGTGACCTTCTATTTGTAATGCACCAAGCGGGAATTGAACTCGTGACCTTCTATTTGCAAGCCTTTCATTCTTACCAATCGTGCTATATTATTTATTTGAAATAAAAAGCCAATTGAAAGTATATGAAGCATCGGCCAGCATTTTCTATTTATTAAAATATAAGCAATTTAAGAGTAAACTATTATATTTTAACATAGACTTTAAATTGAATATTTTTAAAATTCAGGATGTCGATGTAAAAAAATCCAATTTTAAAAATAATTTCGAAAATTTTTGTCACTAAAAAGTGTGGGCAAATTTTGGGGTATGACATGAAGAATTCTTCAAATTCAGCAAGAACAGGATCTCTTCTATCAGTGGTTCCGGAAGGAGGTGTTGGAGCATGACTGATAGTTTTAATAACATTCATCTTTCTCAAGGTGAATGCATCCAAACAACTTCCAGTACAAACAGTAAGATCCTTGATGGTTCCTTCAGCTTCCAGTTCCTCAACAATCTTGGAGTGTACCAGAAGATTTGTAATGATTCTTCCAAAAGGAATAATATTACTCTTCTTTGATCTAAAGGCATCTCTAGATTCCTTCACAGTTTTACACATGTGTTTGAAAATGATATAGATGATATCCACCTTCTTCTGAGTGGCAATGCAATACAGAATATATTGCTGTTCTTTGTTGATGAAATCTGCAGAATGAGTGGCTTTTCTGTGGTAGAAACAGCCTAGCAGAATTTTTGTCCAGATTTGATAAAGCTCCTTCAAATCTTTGACAGGCTTGTTATACTTCCCATTTGTATACAGAGTAGACAGAATATTATCCCATTTTTCTCTCTTATCAAGTTCGTAAACTCCTTCAGCAGATTTGAGATCAAACATTACTCTCAGAATTTCTTCAGTAACCACCACTAACTTCCCATGAACAAACGATAAAATTGATTTGGGGCCAACAACAGCATGCACCCAGAATTCCTTTACCAGTTCTAGATAAACTGGTCCACAGAACTCAGCAAATAACGAGGTCCAACCTTGAAAGATCATATCGTCTTTAAGATGATACTTATGTAGTTCGATATTATCAAAATCCACCATGAGTTCACAGATGACTTCTAACTTATGTCTGGGGATAGAGCAAGTGATAACAGGAACAATAGGTTGATCTGTTTCTTTAAAACTTTGAGGAGAAGAAGAGCTAGGATTTTGAGAGGATGAAGCAGCCATTTGAGAAGTACTGAGATTCTTAGAATACTTTCTGGGTTTTCGCTTAGGGTTAGAAAAGACAGCAAAGAGGTTGCAAAAGTGCATGCAAGAACAAGGAAGATGAAAAGAGAGCGAAAAGGAACCCTAATGAATTTGAATGAAATATATAGAGGCGGATTTGAAAAGAATATGTAATGCATTTATGAGAATGAACAGTTACAGAATCAATTAAAATCAATAGCATTAAATGATGAATGACGTTAGGTGAGAGAACGTGGTAATTGAAATGATTTAACACAGTTACCTAGGGCGACGTCCCGTCAGATACACTCACGCTTTTACCATCCGAGCAAACACGTGTTCTCTACCAGAAAATACTTGATGACAACTTTTAGTCAAGAAGGTAACTTCTGATGCTAGGTAAACTTTTTCATCTTCTTATTCTGATTACTGATTTAGACTACCATTCTTTATGAATGATCTGGTTCTGATAGGATCATTCTTCTTTCCAAGAATGACATCTTCTGAATGAGCAGAAGTGAGTCTGGAAGATCTTCTGACAGTTGGTTCTTCAGAAACGCTTAGATTCTCCAAAGAAGCTGCAACTTGATCTTCAGATTCTTTACTTCTGAGAAGTTCTGCTTCTGATGCTTTGCTTCTTGGTTCTACTGCTTCTGATATATCAATATCAAAATCTGCAAAATTCTCAAACTGCTTTGGCTTTTCAAGACCAAGCTTATCATCAAACCTGATATTGATTGATTCTTCTACAACCAATGTTTCAGTATTGTATACTCTGTAGCCTTTTGAGCGTTCAGAATATCCAAGAAGGAAACACTTTTGTGCTTTAGAATCAAACTTACCAAGATGATATTTAGTATTCAGAATAAAACATACACATCCAAAAGGATGGAAATATGAAATGTTGGGCTTTCTGTTCTTCCACAATTCATAAGGAGTCTTATTTAGAATAGGTCTGATAGAGATTCTATTCTGAATGTAACATGCAGTGTTTATTGCTTCTGCCCAGAAATGTTTAGCCATATTGGTTTCATTGATCATGGTTCTGGCCATTTCTTGTAGAGTCCTATTCTTTCGCTCTACAACTCCATTTTGCTGTGGAGTTCTAGGACAAGAGAAATCATGGGCAATGCCATTTTCTTTGAAGAACTCCTCAAATAATTTGTTCTCAAATTCACCACCATGATCACTTCTAACCTTTATGATTTTGCACTCTTTCTCATATTGGATCTGAGTGCAGAAATCAAAGAACACTGAATGAGACTCATCCTTGTGTTTTAAGAACTTTACCCATGTCCAGCGGCTATAATCATCAACGATGACTAATCCATATTTCTTCCCTCTGACAGATGCTGTTTTGACTGGGCCAAACAAATCAATGTGCAAGAGTTCTAACGGCCTTGAGGTAGACACAACATTCTTAGACTTGAATGCAGGTTTGGAGAACTTGCCCTTCTGACATGCTTCACAAAGAGCATCTGATTTATATTTCAGATTAGGGAGTCCTCTAACAATATTTAGTTTGTTAATCTGAGAAATCTTTCTCAAACTAACATGTCCTAATCTTCTATGCCAGACCCACTGCTCTTCAGAAACAGACATAAGACAAGTTATCTTCTGATTCTTGAGATCTTGAAGATCTGTCTTATAAATGTTGTTCTTCCTCTTGCCTGTAAATAGGATTGAGCCATCCTTCTGACTTACAGCCTTGCAAGACTTTTGGTTGAAGATTATATCATAACCATTGTCACTTAATTGACTTATGGACAATAAGTTATGTGTTAATCCTTCTACAAGAAGTACATTAGTTATGGAAGGAGAGTTACCAGACTTTATAGTTCCAGAGCCAATTATATTTTCCTTCTGATCTCCTCCAAACTTGACTTCTCCACCAGATTTAAGCACCAGGTCTTGGAACATAGACCTTCTTCCTGTCATGTGTCGCGAGCATCCAGAGTCCAGGTACCATGACATGTTGTGCTTTGTCTTCTTTGCAGCCAAGGATATCTGCAATAGGAATAATCTTTTCCTTAGGTACCCACATTTTCTTGGGTCCTTTCTTGTTAGTTTTCCTCAAGTTCTGATTGAACTTGGGTTTGGCATTATAAGCAATAGGAGGAACAGCATGATAATTCTTATTCCGAGTTCCATGATATTTCTTAGGTTGTGTCACATGCTTCTTGGTGTGTGTTATGTGAAAGCTTTGAGCATGTGATGTGTGCCTAATATCATGTGAGTGGCCATACTTGAACTGATCATACAATGGCTTGTATGTGATTTTCATATCATCTACAGGTTCAAGTTTGTATGGGGTTTCACCCTCAAAACCAATGCCAACTCTCTTGTTTCCAGAAACAGCATATATCATAGAAGCTAGCTGACTTCTGCCAATACTTCTAGATAGGAACTTCCTGAAGCTTAAATCATATTCTTTCAGAATATGGTTTAGACTAGGAGTGGACTTTTCTGAATCAGAAGAAGATCCAATGTTGTTGGATAATTTTAAAACTTTTTCTTTTAATTCAGAATTTTCTAACTCAAGCTTCTTAGTTTCAAATTCAAATTGCTTTTTCAGATTTTTGTATTTGATACTAAGATGAGCTTTTAGTTCAAGAAGCTCTGTTAAACTGGAAACTAACTCATCTCTAGTTAGTTCAGAAAATACCTCTTCAGAATCTGATTCTGACGTAGATTCTGATCCATCATTGACAGTGGCCATCAGTGTAATGTTTGCCTGCTCATCTTCAGAGTCTGATTCATCTTCTGACTCATCCCATGTTGCCATAAGACCTTTCTTCTTATGAAACTTCTTATTGGGATTTTCCTTCTGAAGTTTTGGGCACTCATTTTTGTAGTGTCCAGGCTCATTGCATTCGTAGCACATGACCTTCTTCTTGTCAAATCTTCTGCCTCCAGAAGATTCTCCTCTTTCAGGTTTCTTTGAGCTTCTGAAGCTCGTGAACTTCCTCTGCTTGCTTTTCCAGAGTTGGTTAACTCTTCTGGAAATCATGGACAGTTCATCTTCTTCTTCTTCTTCTGATTCTGATTCTTCAGAATCTACTTCTTCAGCCTGAAAAGCGTTAGTGCATTTTTTATAATTAGATTTTAATGCAACAGACTTACCTTTCTTCTGAGGTTCATTGGCGTCAAGCTCAATCTCATGACTCCTCAGGGCGCTGATTAGCTCTTCCAAAGAGACTTCATTCAGATTCTTTGCTATCTTGAATGCAGTCACCATTGGGCCCCATCTTCTGGGCAAGCTTCTGATGATCTTCTTCACATGATCAGCCTTGGTGTAGCCTTTGTCCAGAACACTTAATCCAGCAGTTAGAGTTTGAAATCTTGAAAACATCTTTTCAATGTCTTCATCATCCTCCATCTTGAAGGCTTCATAATTCTGGATTAGCGCAAGAGCTTTGGTTTCCTTGACTTGAGCATTTCCCTCATGAGTCATTTTCAAAGACTCATATATGTCATGGGCAGTTTCCCTGTTAGATATCTTCTCATACTCAGCATGAGAGATAGCATTCAGCAAAACAGTCCTGCGTATAACTTTTGCTCATCAGTCATTTCTTTTCTTGTGAGCCTCACACCACTAGCTTTAACTGGATGTGTATAACCATCCAACAGAAATCCCATAGATCAGCATCTAGACCAAGAAGGTAACTTTCAAGTTTATCTTTCCAGTATTCAAAGTTTTCACCATCAAACACTAGTGGTCTAGTATAACCATTGTTACCATTTCCATTGTATTGCTCAGCAGAGCCAGATGTAGATGTAGATGTGTTTGTTGGAATTTCACCACCCATCTTTTACTGAAGCGTTTTTCTCTTCCTGAATCTTTTCTAAACACGGTTAAGTGCTTGCACCTTAGAACCGGCGCTTTGATGCCAATTGAAGGATAGAAAAACACTTAGAAAGGGGGGGGTTTGAATAAGTGTAGTATCAAAACTTGTAAAATAAAAAACAACTTGCACAATTATTTTTATCTTGGTTCGTTGTTAACTAAACTACTCCAGTCCACCCTTATCAGGTGATTTACCTCAACTGAGGATTTAATCCACTAATCACACGAGATTACAATGGTTTTCCACTTAGACACTGCTAAGTCTTCTAGAGTCTTCTGATCACAACCTGATCACTCTAGGAACAATCTGCTTAGATACCCTCTAAGACTTTTCTAGAGTATTCTGATCTAACTGATCACTCTAGTCCTTTACAACTTAATGTAAACAAATTCTAAGAGTATTACAATGCTTCTTAAAAGCGATAATCACAACTGTGATATTTCTCTTACAGTTTAAAGCTTACTCTCACTATATTATTACAACAACAATAAGTGAGGTTGAAGATGAAGTTTGAGAGCTTTCAAAATGAACAGCGTTTCAGCAAAGTTTTTGTCAAGAGTTGTATGCAGATTCGTTAACCTTTGCTTCTCTTCAGAACTTCATTTTATAGGCGCATGAGAAGATGACCGTTGGGAGCATTTAATGCTTTGCGTATTTCGTACAGCATTGCATTTAATGTTTCACACTTTTGTCAACTACCTCGAGCCTTGCTTTTGCTGTGACTACTGACGTTGCCGTTAATAGCTTCTAACGTTCCTTTTGTCAGTCAGCGTAGCCTGCCATCTTGTACTTGATTCTGATTGATCTTTTGTAGATACAACGTTTGAATATCATCAGAGTACAAACAGCTTGGTGCATAAGCATCTTCTGATCTTCTGACCTTGAAGTGCTTCTGAGCGTGATACCATTACTTCAGTGCTTCTGCTTCTGAACTCTAGTCCTTCTGATGCTTCCATAGACCATGTTCTGATTCTGCTTGACCATCTTCTGATGTCTTGCCAGACCATGTTCTGATGTTGCATGTTGAACCTTCAGAGTCAAAGCTTCTGAGCGCTGATTTGTGCATACTCTTTATATATTTCCTGAAAAGGAAATTGCATTGGATTAGAGTACCACATTATATAAAGCAAAATTCATATACATTTTTATCATCAAAACTAAGATAATTTGATCAGAACAATTCTTGTTCTAACAGAGAGTCGTATCCATTTGTCCTCTAGTGAAACCATTGTCCAGAAGGAAAGAACTTAATCTTTCGTACCAAGCTTTAGGAGCTTGCTTCAATCCATACAATGATTTCTTAAGTTTGAAAACATGTTCTGGAGACTTAGAGTCTTCAAAACCAGGAGGTTGGTGGACATAGACTTTATCATCTATATATCCATTTAAGAAGGCACTCTTAACATCCATCTGATATAGAGTGATGTTATGTTGAGTGGCAAAAGAAATTAATAAGCGAATAGATTCTAACCTGGCCACTGGTGCAAAGGTTTCTGTATAGTCAATTCCTTCTTGTTGATTATATCCCTGAGCCACCAGTCTGGCTTTGTTTCTTACCACTTCTCCCTTCTCACTAAGCTTGTTTCTGAAAACCCACTTTGTACCATGATGTTGAAACCTTTTGGTCTAGGAACCAAATCCCATACATTATTCCTTGTAAACTGATTTAGTTCTTCTTGCATGGCAATTATCCAGTCAGGATCTTCTAGAGCTTGATCAACAGAAGTTGGCTCGATCAAAGAAACAAAACCTAATTGACATTCTGCATTGTTCTTAAGGAATGCTCTGGTTCTGATAGGATCATCTTTCTTTCCAAGGATCACATCTTCTGAGTGAGCTGAGGTGAGTCTAGAAGATCTTCTGACGGTTGGAACTTCAGAAATTATGAGATTCTCTAAAGATGCAGCAACTTGATCTTCTGATTCTTTGCTTATGAGATTTTCAGCTTCTGAAACTTTGCTTCTTGGTTCTACAGCTTCTGATATATCAATATCTATATCTGCAAAATTCTCAAACTGCTTTGGCTTTTCAAGACCGAGCTTATCATCAAATCTGATATTGATTGATTCTTCTACAACCAATGTTTCAGTGTTGTATACTCTGTAGCCTTTAGAGCATTCAGAATATCCAAGAAGGAAACATTTTTGTGCCTTAGAATCAAACTTACCAAGATGATCTTTAGTATTCAGAATAAAACAAACACATCCAAAAGGATGAAAATATGAAATGTTGGGCTTTCTGTTCTTCCACAATTCATAAGGAATCTTATTTAGAATAGATCTTATAGAGATTCTATTCTGAATATAACATGCAGTGTTTATTGCTTCTGCCCAGAAGTGCTTAGCCATATTGGTTTCATTGACCATGGTTCTGGCCATTTCTTGTAGAGTCTTATTCTTTCGCTCTACAACTCCATTTTGCTGTGGAGTCCTAGGGCAAGAGAAATCACGGGCAATACTATTTTCTTTGAAGAACTCCTCAAAGAATCTGTTCTCAAATTCACCACCATGATCACTTCTGACCTTTATGATTTTGCACTCCTTCTCAGATTGAATCTGAGTGCAGAATTCACATAACATTGAATGAGACTCATCCTTGTGTTTTAAGAACTTTACCCATGTCCAGCGGCTATAATCATCTACGATGACTAATCCATATTTCTTCCCTCTGACAGATGCTGTTTTGACTGGTCCAAACAGATCAATGTGCAGAAGTTTTAACGGCCTTGAGGAAGAGACAACATTCTTAGATTTGAATGCAGGTTTGGAGAACTTGCCCTTCTGACATGCTTCACAAAGAGCATCTGATTTGTATTTCAGATTTGGGAGACCTCTGACCAGATTTAGTTTGTTAATCTGAGAAATCTTTCTCAAACTAGCATCTTCTAATCTTCTGTGCCAGACCCATTGCTCTTCAGAAACAGACATAAGGCAAGTCACCTTCTGTTTCTCAAGATTAGAAAGATCAATCTTATAAATGTTGTTCTTTCTCTTGCCTGTAAATAGGATTGAGCCATCCTTCTGACTTACAGCCTTGCAAGACTTTTGATTGAAGATAATGTCATAACTATTGTCACTTAATTGACTTATGGACAATAAGTCATGCGATAATCCTTCTACAAGAAGTACATTAGTTATGGAAGGAGAGTTACCAATACTTATGGTTCCAGAGCCAATAATCTTGCCCTTCTGATCACCTCCAAACTTGACTTCTCCACCAGATTTAAGCACCAGGCCTTGGAACATAGACCTTCTTCCCGTCATGTGTCAAGAGCACCCAGAGTCCAGGTACCATGACATTTTGTGCTTTGTCTTCTTTGCTGCTAAGGATATCTGCAACAGAAATTATCTTCTCCTTAAGTACCCACAGTTTCTTGGGTCCTTTTTTGTTAGTTTTCCTCAAGTTCTGATTGAACTTGGGTCTAGCATGATAAGTAACAGGAGGAACATCATGATATTCTTTAGGTTTGGCAGCTTGATATTTTTTAGGTTGTGTCACATGCTTCTTGGTGTGTGAAGTGTTAAAACTTTTGGCATGTGAAATGAGCCTAATATCATGTGAGTGGCCATATTTGAACTGATCATACAATGGCTTGTATGTGATTTTCAAATCATCAACAAGTTCAAATTTGTGTGGGGTATCACCCTCATAGCCAACGCAAATCCTTTTGTTTCCAGAAACACCATATATCATAGAAGCAAGATAACTTCTGCCAATACTTCTAGATAGGAACTTTCTGAAGCTTGAGTCATATTCTTTCAGAATATGATTGAGACTAGGAATGGATTTTTCTGATTCAGAAGGAGATCCAATATCTTTGGATAATTTTAAAACTTTTTCCTTCAGTTCAGAATTTTCCACTTCCAGCTTCTTAGTTTCAAATTTAAATAGCTTTTTCAGCTTTTTGTATTTGATACTAAGATGAGCCTTGAGTTCCAGAAGTTCAGTTAAACTGGAAACTAACTCTTCTCTAGAAAGTTCAGAAAATACCTCTTCAGAATCTGATTCTGATGTAGATTCTGATCCGTCATCCACTGTGGCCATCAGTGCAAGGTTTGCCTGTTCGCCTTCAGAGTCTGATTTTGATTCTGATTCCGAATTATCCCATGTTGCCATAAGACCTTTCTTCTTATGAAACTTCTTCTTGGGATTCTCCTTCTGAAGTTTTGGACATTAATTATTGAAGTGTCCAGGCTCATTGCATTCATAGCAGATGACCTTCTTCTTGTCAGATCTTCTGCCTCCAGAAGATTCTCCTCTTTCAGGCTTCTTTGAACTTTTGAAGCTCTTGAACTTCCTTTGCTTCCTCTTCCAGAGATGGTTTACCCTTCTGGAGATCATGGAGAGTTCATCTTCTTCTTCTGATTCTGATTCTTCTAAATCTACTTCTTCAGCCTGAAAAGCGTTAGTGCATTTTTTATAATTAGATTTTAACGCAATAGACTTACCTTTCTTCTGAGGTTCATTAGCATCTAGCTCAATTTCATGACTCCTCAGAGCACTGATCAATTCTTCAAGAGAGACTTCATTCAGATTCTTGGCAATTTTGAAAGCAGTCACCATAGGACCCCATCTTCTTGGCAAGCTTCTGATGATCTTCTTGACATGATCAGCCCTTGTGTATCCCTTGTCAAGAACTCTTAATCCAGCAGTTAGCGTTTGAAATCTTGAGAACATCTTCTCAATATTTTCATCATCCTCCATCTTGAAGGCTTCATATTTCTGGATCAAGGCAAGAGCTTTAGTCTCCTTGACTTTGACATTTCCTTCATGGGTCATTTTCAATGACTCATATATATCATAGGCAGTTTCCCTGTTAGATATCTTCTCATATTCAGCATGAGAGATAGCATTCAGCAAAACAATCCTACACTTATGATGATTTTTGAATTGCTTCTTTTGATCATCATTCATTTCTTGTCTTGTAAGCTTTACACCAGTAGCTTTCACTGGATGTTTGTAACCATCCATCAGCAGATCCCATAAGTCACCATCTAGACAAGGAAGTAACTTTCAAGTTTATCTTTCCAGTATTCAAAGTTTTCATCATCAAATACTGGTGGTCTAGCATAACCATTGTTACCATTTCCATTGTATTGCTCAGCAGAGCCAGATGTAGATGTATTTGTTGGATTTTCACCAGACATCTTGACTTAAGCGTTTTTCTCTTCCTGAATCTTTTCTAAACACAGTTAAGTGCTTGCACCTTAGAACCGGCGCTCTGATACCAATTGAAGGATAGAAAAACACTTAGAAAGGGGGGGGGGGTTGAATAAGTGTAACCTTTAAAACTTGTAAGATAAAAACTATTTGCACAATGATTTTTATCCTGGTTCGTTGTTAACTAAACTACTCCAGTCCACCCCCTTGGAGTGATTTACCTCACCTGAGGATTTAATCCACTAATCACACAAGATTACAATGGTTTTCCACTTAGACAACTTCTAAGTCTTCTAGAGTATACTGATCACAACCTGATCACTCTAGGAACAACTGCTTAGATACCCTTTAAGACTTTCTAGAGTATTCTGATCAACAACCTGATCACTCTAGTTCTTACAAATTAATGTAAACAAATTCTTATAAGAGTTACAATGCTTCTTATAAAGCTATTATCACAACTGTGATTTTCTCTTAAGTTTAAGCTTAATCTCACTAATATATTACAACAGCAATGTAGTCAGGTTGAAGATGAAGTTTGAGAGCTTTTTGAATTTGACAGCGTTTCTGTATATTTGCGCAAGTGTTCTATTCAGAATTCGTAACCTTGCTTCTCATCAGAACTTCAATTTATAGGCGTTTGAGAAGATGACCGTTGGGAGCATTTAATGCTTTGCGTGATCCGTACAGCATTGCATTTAATGTTTCACTCTTTTGTCAACTACCTCAAGCCTTGCTTTCGCTGTGTCTACTAACGTTGCCTTTAATAGCTTCTAACGTTCCTTTTGTCAGTCAGCGTAGCCTGCCATCTTATACTTTCTTCTGTTCTGATGTTTGTGTAAACAACGTTTGAATATCATCAGAGTCAAACAGCTTGGTGCAGAGCATCTTCTTGTCTTCTGACCTTGAAGTGCTTCTGAGCGTGATACCATGAGAACTTCAGTGCTTCTGCTTCTGATCTCAAGTCCTTCTGATGCTTCCATAGACCATGTTCTGATTCTGCTTGACCATCTTCTGATGTCTTGCCAGACCATGTTCTGATGTTGCATGCTGAACCTTCTGAGTCAGTGCTTCTTGCGCTGACTTTGTGCATACTCTTTATATAATTCCTGAAATGGAAATTGCATAGTATTAGAGTACCACATTATCTCATACAAAATTCATATACATTGTTATCATCAAAACTAAGAATATTGATCAGAACAAATCTTGTTCTAACATATTTTGCATAATGAGAGAGATAGGAAGCAATCAAATTGGGTATGATTGCGTTTCATAACTAGCAGAATTGGCTTATAACACAAAGAAATCAGGGAAGAGAGAATACTCATCATAACATCACAAGTTGGAATCCGCCAACGGGTGAATGGTTAAAGTGCAATGTCGACGCGTGGTTTAATAACCATTTGGGGACTACTAATAGAGGTTGGTGTGTTTGTAATAAAAGGGGAAATTTCATTATTACAGGTGTTGCTTGGGGTATTGGTACCCTCTTCATCCTTGAAGCAGAAGCTTCGGCGGAAGCTATTAAAGGAGTTATAGCCTTGCACCTTGACAATGTTATTTTCGAAAGTGATTCTCAACAGGTGGTTTAAGCCATCCACTCCAATCACAAGGGTGAATATGAGTTTAGTTTGATTATTATGTCTATTAAAAGTTTATTACATGTTTTTTCCAACTTCGAGGTGAAATTTATTAGACATCGATTGAACTCGGTTGCCCATTCCCTTGCGAAGGCGGTCAATTCTTGACGTAGTGTTATCCATATGATTCCTCCTTGTATTGAACATCATGTGTTGAATGAATTTTGTTGAGTTTGCTTTTGTCAACAAAAAAAAACTCATCGAGCGGGTATTATATAATTAGAATTATGAACTTAAAATGTATTTAAGAAAAAAAACAAAAAATACGAAGACATAAATTTAACTCATAAAATGAAAAGTAAATAAAACTATAAAAAGATCTTCTTTTTTTATAAGAAATGAATTTATATCAAGAAAAATCAAGTACAAGGGGTACTCGAACCCTCAACAAACAAGGAGACTAGTCACTCCTCCTAACACAATTCATATGAGAAGTGTACGCATCTATTTTCAAGACAAAAAGATAATGGAAGAGAAACACTCACCAAATCTAAAAACATTCTCTTTAAATAGTGGCTAGCCAGATAATTCCAATGGAATTTCTAACAGTAATATTCTTCACATGTTGAATTGCTAACAAAACAGAAGGAAATCCAATATTCAAATTAATCGGATTACCCATCCACTTCTTCACCGCCTCCCAAATTCTAATTGAGAAAACACAAGAGTATAAAAGATGGGCATTATCTTTCGCGTTCTGAAAGAAAAACACACAACAAGAATCATTGGTACCGTTAAGAATTCCTTGCTTGATGAATTGTTGTTTAGCTGGTAACCTAATAAGAATCATCCTTCATCTGAAAACATTGATTTTAGACGGAACCTTCATCTTCCACAAAATAGACAGCAAACATTTCACCTCCACCGACAATCATTATCTGATGCAATCCAATTTATCATAACAAGATTTAACTGGAAAACATTCACTGCCATGATGCAGTCAATTGAATTCGTCATCACCAATATGCTTAGGCGCAACTTCGTTCAACAAAAGAAGGATTTATTCCTCTTGTTAGGCTTTTGTAGAATGTGTGGCAGCCACATAATAGAGACGCTTCCAATGCCATAACCCATCTTCTCACCATCCTGCATTTGCTACGCTCACAAACTTATTAATGACCTCCTCAAACGCTTTTGGAAAAGCCTATTTTAGAGATTGATTGCCAAGCCAAAGATTGTGCCAAAATGAAATTTCATATCCATTCTTCAACCTGCATAAAATATTGTTAGTAAAAACATTTGAATTGACTTCGTTCTTAACCTCCACTTTCATTAAGTCCCTCCACCATATTGAATCACTATTTTGAACAATACTACCTCCTTCACAAATCAACTTCAAGACCATATATTGGTATCTACGGCGCAGAATACCATTTCAAATCGCGTCCTTTTATTTCAAAAACTGCCACTTCCATTTAATTAACAAAGCGACATTGAAAAATTCAAGGTTCTTAATACCGAGACCTCTCTCCTCCTTTGGTTTGCAAACATTTTCCCAACTAACCCAATAGATTGTCCTCTTCGAGTCTGAACCTCCCCACAGGAAATTAGCATGTATCCTTCTGATTTTTTTCAGAACTTTAATTGGCTCTTTATAAAAGGATAAGGAGTAAATAGGAATTGAGTTCAACAAAGAGTTGATCAAAACTACCTTTCCTTCCAAGGACAAAAATTTATTGTTCCAAGCAAACAGTCTAAATTTGAAAGGAATGGTGTCGATACAACACGATAGAAAGGAGGCATTTGTGGTCATGTTCCACTCACTCATATTAATATTGAAATTCTTACTCTTGAAAAAATTTAACTTTTGTACGAGTAGATATTATACAATTAGATTTTTGTTAAAAGGTTTAAATAAATACACCATCCTTATAAGTTATCAAGATTTTGTTTTTCGTCCCTATATTTTATATTTTTTTTCTAAACTAATTTTTTAGTATTAAATTTTTTTATATTTTTTTATAAAGTTAAAATTAATAAGAAAATTTGTAGGTTAAAAGATTTTACCCTATAAATTTTAACTTTAACTACGGATTTTAACTTTAAATACCAATAACATTCAAGAATTATTCTTTTTTTTAAAAAAAAAACACAGAGACAAAAAAAATAAAAACTAATCAATTATAAATAACACATCTAATCATTGTCACTCATAAATAACATGTGTTTATTTCTTTTGTATAAAACTTAAGTCTTTTGTGTCAGTTATTACTAAAAGAAAATAAAAACTAATCAATTACTCCCTCCGTCCTACAATGAGTGACCCAGCATACAATTTCACATAGATTAAGAAAAGTGTACAAAAGTAAGAGAGATAATATTGTTTTTACCATAGTACCCTTATCATGTATTGGGAATGGTGAACTTTTTAATAATTAGATGGTAGAATTGAAAAAAAAATGTATTGGAAATTGAAATGGATCATTCATTTTGGGACATCATTTTATTTCAAATAGGTCACTTATTTTGGGACGGAGAGAGTATAAATAACATATCTAATAATTGTCGCTCATAAATAACATGTGTTCATTTCTTTTGTATAAAACTTAAGTCTTTTATGTCAGTTATTACTAAAAGAAGGATGAATTCATTGTTTAATCAAACAACGTTAGGATTAAAATCATGCAGGGAATTTGCAGGACAAGATTCAGTTGAACATGAATTGTCATAATGTTCATCCGGATTGGTGCAATACTTGGGCCATTGTGTCATGCAAATTGGACTTGGCGAAATAAAGACATTCATGTTGATAACCATGCAAGACCTCTTAATACTGAAAGCATCATTGCTGATAAAATGAAGCACTATAAGCATGCAACTATAATGCAGCAGTGAATTGTAGACAAGCAACTGAGTGTAGAAACAGTCCGTTGGAGCCCCCCGAAGCCAGATTTTGTGAAGCTTAACGTCGACGGGTCTTGTGGGAAAGATAATTACTCAGGTTGTGGTGGTGTTATTCGAGACGGTAATGGCAGCTGGATTTGCGGCTTTTCCATTTGGCACGTGTAATGCGTTCATGGCGGAGGCTTGGGGAATTTTTGTTGGTATCAATCTCACGCTTGCCAGAGGTTATACGGAAGTCATCGTAAATATAGACGTTAAGAGAGTGAAAAATGCAATTATGCAGAAGGATAACCATAGTTTCACTAGTTTGGCCTTAATCCGCCAAATTCGCTTGTTAATGGCCAAACACGACGTGGTGTTTCTAGAGCATACGTTATGGGAAGCTAATACTATTGCAGATGATTTAGCTAAAAAGACGAGAGTTTTGCAAAATGACCTTTGTATCTTTGAAGATCCTCCCGAGCATATTGCGAATTTGCTCTTAAAGGACTCCCTTGGTCTTGCTACCTCTAGAGTTGTAGCAATGTAATTTCTTTTCTGTTTCCAAACTTCGGCCCTCTTATTTATCAAAAAAAATCATGATCTAGGTTGCAAAGAAAAAAAAAGATAAAACTAAATTTCATATTTTTTTTATTGATTAAACACAATTTAAACATAATAATATAAATAGTTAGGATTTAACGAGTAAATTGAACTCTAGACCACTTTGAAAACTAACATTAAATACTAGTAATAAATTAGAGAAAATTACTAATTACACCCCACTCAAAAGGCATTAAAGTCTTTTATTAATACTGATTTTTTATTCTTTCTTTAATGTGTTTAACTGACGGTTGTCACTAGGGGTCTTCGCGGTACGGTTTGGACGCTAAAAATTATTTGAACCGCAAAAGAAAAAAATGTGCAGTTTGATTTGGTTCTTGACTTTTAAAAATAAAACCAAACCAAACCAAACTAATGCGGTTTGGATTAATTCGGTTGCTTTGGTTTTTTATATAAAAAAAAAGTATTGAGCCATACATAGGGGTGTTCAAAACCGAACCAACCCAATAAAAAACCGTAAAATCGAACTGAACCAAATCGAAACCACAAAAAACCATATTTAGTTCGGTTGTGTTGTATCTTGAAACCGAACTAAATCAAACCAAACCGCATTATGTTACAAAATTTTAATGACCAATATATATTTCTTTAATTCTTTAGAGAAATCAACAAATATTGTGTATATTTTATCATATTCTTTGCAAGACATTTATTTTAATTTCTTATTAAAAAACAAAAATTATAACAACAATTATTCATTTATAAATACTTGACAATATATATTTTATTGTATTCTTTGTATGATATTTATTTAAGAATGCAATTTATAATTCTGTAGACTTAAATATAAACACTTGTAAGACGCAATTTTATGTATCAAGTTTTAAATTTATTTCGACTATTATAAGTTTTTTTATTGAAATGTATGAATGATAAAACACCATATTATATTTTCTATATGTGTAAAAAAATTCTATATGTGTAAGAATCTCCTAATTGTCACACCTCAATTTTGCCATTCTAATCATATAATTAAGTTTAAGTTTCATCTAATAGACTCTGTACCATTCCTCATTACAACACGACCATTCCATTTGGTCATTAGTTCTCATCATCATTTATTTCATATGCAATGTATCATTCTATTCGTTGAAGTTGTTGTTCCTCATTTGAATTTAAAAGAGACAAGGATCGTGTGATCTAACCTTGGATTTTGCCTCTGAATTTAAGATGTTGTAACATGACTTCTAGTTTAAGGTGAATCCAGATACATTAGTACTAATGAACTCATTTTTTTCATTAGAATCATTTTTTAGGACTAGAACTTGATTTGGTTATGTTTAGAATTTAATCTCACTCCTTTGGAATTTCAAAGGGAATTACCACACTATCAATTTGGATTTAGAATTAAAAATCACTTTGGAATGCGACTTCATTTCTTTTTAAAACTTCAGTTAAATGGTGATTTTGTCACCATACATTCATGGTTGAAGTTGGCTAATTGAACAAACTTCATTTGAGTCAAGTTCAAACCCGCACTAACTATTGTTGATTTTACTTTTAAAGCTAGTGGAATGTGTTCGAAAGAACACGTTTCAAATTCAAAGAAAATGCAAGGTAAGTGTGGCTTCAAAGTGAAGTGTACATCCAAATATTTTTATTAAATTGTCGCAAGTCAAGTTGGCTACATAAATTCTACACTAAAATTATTTGAGATAACAAGTTGTATGACAAATTGGAGGAAAATTTGAACTCAAAATTATGGTATTGCAGCATGTGTTTGGACTACAAGGATAAGTTACAGTTGATGGATAATTCAACCATTGATTTTAAAATGGCAAAAGGCCCTTAGATTACAAGATTCAAATAAATACAAGATGGTTTAAAATTATCAAAGTCTTAAATCACCTAAGTTCCAAAAGGACATAATTCTAATTGGCCTACTTTACTTCAATTCTTCAACTTGCTTCTTGTGTACTGGACTTCCAAGTAGTTCTTGTCATCCAAGCAACATTCCTAATATACTTGCACCAAATAATGCAACATCAAAGTTGATTCCAAAAGTAGTCAGCACAGGAAGTTATAACAAAAAGCAATGACTTAGGGGCAAGTGTTCTGGGCCAACCAAATCGGCCCCAGATCATTTTGGGCCGACTACATCAACCCCGATCAACCACTAGGAAATGACCTCATTTCTTCAAGAATCTTCCTAGTATCTGAAGATTGACATCCTCATTATCCCAAGAGATCTCAAGTGCAAATACATCCAACAACTCCCCTCAAATAAGGGCGAACAAATAACTAGTTCGTTGTTCTTCTCTCTCAATATAGAGAGAGTGGGCCCCAATTTGAGGTAACAGGCTTCTAATCCAATTTCATTTCACTCCTTCTCATCATATACTAACTTGAGTGTTGAAATGCTAACCTTACAAATCCACACTCCACTGCGTCAGAAGCTACGATCCTTCGTCACTGTCGTTCATCTTTTCATTTCTAATTTCAAATCAGAACTGAATCCATATATCGATTATGTCAACTTGTCACAAAAAAAAAAACGGGGTGAGATTTTCAACCTAAATCCTTAAGTTGGTCTGCCAACCCTTTTCAAAATGGATTAACGACAAACGGGTTGAAATAGGGTGGGTTGAACTTTTTTGCTATCCCTATCATGAATTGATTTATTTATTTCTTTCCGTAGTTCCCATTTTTATATGTATATTGGCAAATATTTTATTCATATTTTTTTTAATATTTATCAATGACAAATTTTCTCGAATTATTAAATTATCTATAACAAATATATTTTTTGTAATTTAATATATCAATAATAAATGTTTGTCTTATAGAGTTTTTCTTTTTTTTTAAATTGTCTTATAGATGATTAAAATTGGACGGAAATAAACCATTGTAATCATGGTTCAAAGTTCAAAGAGATCACTTTGACCAACATTCAAGTGACAGTAATTAAATTATTGTCATTTATTTTCATATTAACCCAATAAACACAAAAATAATAGTTTAAAGGTAGTGCACCGACAGTGTAAATTAATTTTACACATACAACAAATCAAAATCCTTACGCTTGCCATGTCATATTAGTTTTTTTAAATTAAAATTGTGTTTTAATTAGATAAATGATTGTGATTGGTTGACAGTGTAAAAATATTTTACACTGCCAGTGCATATCCCTTTTTCTCCAAAAATAATATATAAAAATCCGCAATTAAAAATTAAATTTCACAAAAGCTATTAAAATATGAAATTTAAATGACAAATATATAGAAAAATGCTCGATAAAAATTAAAATGATATAATGATTTGTTTATTAATTATAAATTAATTATTAAATTGTCTAATTCATGTACTTTTGTGGAGTCTTTGAAATTTTATATATATAGTATAAAACACTAAACTTCAAGCAAAAATCATATAAACACTTGAGATGGAATTCAAGTAAGGCCTAGTAAACAAATATTGAAAGGTTTATTGGGTAGAATACACATGATCCAAGACAATAATTCTTTTAATTTTATTTGTCATCTCTTATTTCTTCTCATATGCACTTGATGACTCATCTTTTCCCTATGTTATATAAGTATATTATTTCTATGTTATATAATATATTATTTTAATAAAAAATGTTATTCTCAGATTGACACTACACCGTATAAATATACGATTTTGTTTTTTCATCATGTTTCTTAATTAATTTTTCTTTTTTCTTGATACAAACAAACACACACCTGTTTGATGTATTTTGGTTGGTGTAAGATACGGTGTCAGTTTTTTTAATGTAAAATTAACAGCTCTTTATTTCAAACAAATTATGAATATTATGTAAATTTTTTGTGAATTTATAAAGTAAATTCCCATAAAAGCGAGTGGACAATGGAAGGATCAGTGCAACGATCTAAGCCGTAAAATTGCATGGCACATATTGAAAACCAAGAGTCAAATCTCAAGGATATTATCAATTTCATTCAATTTTCCGGTAACTAAACTTTTTTGAAAAATATAACTCAATAAATATTAAAAGTCCTATTGGAGAATTAATTTAAATTGGTCAAAAATGAATTATTTCCTCTCTTATAATTTGAAACAAAACAAAAATTGAAAAGGATATAAACTTCTTCATCTTCTCCTCTCCCATGTATACTCTATAAATTTACCTTAAATTTTCTCTGAATGATACACACACATTTCATAAAACTAGTCTTTCTATCATCCAAAAGTCATGTTGCATTTTCTAGCTTCTCCCATTAGACTTCTTGTTTCAACAATTATGCCACATTTCATCCATAAAGATCTTCATGAAGCAGTGGCTAAAATGTCTATCATTGATGCTTTTCTCTTCTTGGTACAAACACTCTTCTTCATCAAACTAACTATATATTATAGTATTATGTTTTTTTTTTTTTTACCAAAACATTTATAATATCTAGTTAAACTGATTTTTTTTCATGGCATTTTCAGATTATACACTCTATTGACAAGTTGGTAGCATGGCATCGTTTTCCTGTTTTATTGGGACTGCTTTACTTGGCCATTAGGAGACATCTTCACCAAAAGTACAATCTCTTGAACGTAGGGACAACTAAAGGAATTAGGTCAAACCCTTCTGATTATCCTTACAGAACACTTGATGGAAGGTACAATGATCCTCTTAACGATATTGCTGGAAGTCGAGGATCTTTCTTTGGCAGAAACATTCCTCCAGTGGATCAGAAAAACAAGGTACAAGATAAAAATTATAGGGTTTACTATAATTTTTAGATGAACATATAATTGGATAGTGTTTTTGTGCAGCTATTGAAGCCAGATCCAATGGTGGTGGTCACAAAACTTTTGGAGAGAAGAACATTCAAGGACACTGGAAAACAATTCAATGTGTTAGCAGCAGCTTGGATTCAGTTTATGATACATGATTGGATTGATCATTTGGAGGACACTCAACAGGTATACAAATGAATTTCTTATATATACATTTTTTTCTTCTTCATATTATATAGTTATTAGGTTATAAATAAATTTTTTTTATTATATATAGATTGAACTCACTGCATCTTCTGAAGTTGCAAGCCAATGCCCTCTAAAATCATTTAAGTTCTTAAAAACAAAGGAAATTCTCACAGGCTCTTATGATATTAAGACTGGATGTGCAAATGTACGCACACCTTGGTGGTAAGAAAATTTAGTTTTTCATACTATATATTTATTGAGCTTACACTTATATAACTAATAACTGACATGAATGAATATGTGTATGATATTAAAAGGGATGGAAGTGTGATATATGGAAACACTGATAAAGTTTTTAGACAAGTGAGGACTTTTGAAGATGGAAAGTTAAAAATATCAAAGGAAGGTTATCTTCTTCATAATGAAAATGGAGTAGCAATATCTGGTGATGTTCGCAATAGTTGGGCTGGTGTTTCAGTTTTGCAGAGTCTTTTTATTCGAGAACACAATGCTGTTTGTGATGCTCTTAAGGTATATATACACACTAATGGATTGCTTACATTTAATTAACTGTTGTTTTAGCAACAAATAAAACTAACTAATATTGTACTTTATTAGAAAGAATACCCTGAATTAAAAGATGAAGATCTTTATCGCTATGCTAGATTGGTAACATCAGCTGTGATTGCAAAGATTCATACCATAGATTGGACTGTGGAGCTTCTTAAAATGGACACTTTGCTTGCAGGCATGCGAGGAAATTGGTAAAAACGTTTAAAGAATTTTCTTTCAAATTAATATAGTAGATGTATTGATATATAGCTCAAATATTATAATTTTGATGTTCATTTTATTGATTTTTGTTATGATACTGTAAACTGTGATTTGATTTCAGGTATGGATTATTGGGAAAGTCATTCAAGGACAAATTTGGGCATGTTGGAAACTACTTCTTGAGTGGAATGGCTGGCATGAAAAAATCGAAAAATCATGGTGTTCCATACTCTTTTACCGAAGAATTTGTTAGTGTCTATAGAATGCATCCACTCCTACCTAATTCTCTGCAATTGAGAGACATATCTGCCTCTCCTGGACATAACAAATCTCCGCCACTGACCAAAGAGTATGACAATATTTTTGCAGCATCATAATTTCTTATATATTTTCAACTATAACAGCATCACTAACTTTAACAACTCATCTTATAACGCTCATTTTAAAATCAATAATTTTTTTTTGTTAGTGCCACTAAAAAAAGCTGTTTTGAAATTATATAGGATTCATATGAATGATCTCATTGGACTACCAGGAGAAAAGACTTTATCAGAGATAGGAATTGCAAGAACATTAGTATCAATGGGTCACCAAGCTTCTGGAGCCCTAGAGCTTTGGAACTATCCATCATGGCTTAGAGACCTAGTACCACATAACATGGATGGAACAGAAAGATCAGATCATGTGGACTTAGCTGCTCTTGAAAGTAGGACATATGAGTCACAATTGTTGTTTTAAGATCATTTCTTAATTTATCAGTAAATGAATTTAAACTGACAATATAATTTGATGTGATGAATGATACAGTTTACAGGGATAGAGAGAGAAAAGTAGCCAGGTATAATCAGTTCAGGAGAGCATTATTGTTGATACCTATTTCAAAATGGGAAGATTTGACTGAGGATGAGGAAGTAATTAAAGTGTTGAAAGAGGTATATGGAGATGATGTTGAGCTGCTTGATACACAAGTAGGTCTCATGGCAGAGAAAAAGATAAAAGGTTTTGCAATTAGTGAAACAGCTTTTATAATATTTCTCATCATGGCAACTAGGTAAAAATAACAACTTATCTTCTTTTTTTTCCCAGTTTACACCTTTATAATGTTAGAGATATTTAATCATTATACACCAACACTAAGAAAACCCGAAAAGATATTTATCAATTGAAAGTTATTAAACAAATATTAAGATGTAACATGTTTATTTGTTGGTGTATAATGATTAAAAAAAATTATATCAGTTGCCAACAAATAGATTGGGCTTTAAAGCACAATATATTGTGATTTATTGAATTTGTTTACTGATTCAACTTTCATGATCTTTGAAGGAGGATAGAAGGTGATAGGTTTTTCACAAGCAACTACAATGAGGAGACCTACACTAAAAAAGGATTGGAATGGGTGAACACAACCGAGAGCTTTAAGGATGTAATTGATCGTCACTATCCGGAGATGACAAACAAATGGTTGAATGCTTCAAGTGCCTTCTCAGTTTGGGATGCGCCTCCAAACAAACAAAATCCTATTCCACTTTACATTCGTGTCCCTAATTAATCAATTTCATCATGCTATATTAGGTTATTAGCTGTTAGCACACACTTTTCAACACCTACTACGTTGATAAGAGTTTTAGTGATATGATGATATTCCCTCTGTCCCAAAATAAATGTCACATTTAAGAATAAAATTTGTCCCAAAATACTTGTCACTTTACATTACCAATGCAATTTTATATTTAATTTTTTAATTGTACCCTCTAATAAATACTTTTAATTTATTGTTTTCTCACTCAATATTAATGTTATTTCAAATACACCAATAGTTAATTAGGGTAATTTTGTGAAGTCATCATTCTCTCTCTTTCATTTATTACTGTTTTTTTAGTCTGTGTGAAGTGGACCGTTGTGACAAATAATTTGGTACGGAGGGAGTAGTTATTTATTTGTGTTTATTAAAAACAATATTATTGAAATGAATAAAGCTAAGGCAAGGAATATTGACATGTGTGTGTTTCAAAAGAACCAAATGATCAAGGTTCTAGAAAAACCAATGATTTGAGGTTGTTAACGAGTGTTTCTCCATTACAAGTTTCTACCTTGTTTTCTTACTTATGTTTAAGTGGTTTTCCAATTTACTGCAGTACTTTGTACACATTTCCAAGAAATGGATATGATGAAAATTTAAGCAAGCTCTACCAAAACATAGAATTAGAAAAACAGAATGAATCTGAATTTCTCAGGACCAGTTTCTGATACAGGAGGAATTGTTTAACAGAAGCAACTATATTTAACTAATTTCAACCCTCATAGTTTCATTTAATACCAATCAAAAAGGATAAATTTCACAAAGCGGGAAAAAATTTATGTGGGCAGCATGAACTGCAACTCTTCTCATAAATACATTCAGGCAAGTAATTGTTCCCTTGACCTATTTTGCAGTCTTACTTCCTCGACTAATCAATTACAAAAACCAAACATTTGAGTAATATAATATGGCCCTACAGTGTCCAGGTGATTGAGCAGGCACTGGTAACTGAAGCTAAAGTACAAAATTTGATCCTCCAAAAGCATCACCTAACATGCACTTCATATTTTCACTATAATGTAGCTAAGCTAGGTACGTCAACATGAAGTTACATAAAATTTAAGTATCCCTATCAATCACTTGTGGGCTTGTAGCTGAAGGATATTAATAGATATGGGGATACCATCCCCCAATAACTAACTGATTAAAATGAAGGTGGCTTGGATTTCCCAATCTTAAAAGGGCAGATGAACCAAAGTATTCATCAACAGAAAGTTTGATGAGACTCTATATGCTACTATATGTCCAAAAAAATATAGACACACTTTGGATTCACAGTCTGTTGTCAAATCTAAAACCCCTATAATACAACAGTTTGACAACAAGTATAAAGAAAAATAAATGAATAAACTTTTTCTTCAAACTTTCAAAGTGTTTCTTTCTAATGAATCAAGTACAAAGTAAAGTAGTAAACATGTTTCACATTACAATATTTCACAGAAATACTAATCCAGTACCCTTTTGAATTGATTAGGAAATGTCGAATAAACAAAACAACAACAAAAGCTACTGACAATGCTATTTGTTTCATGTGTCACAACCATTTTCTCTGTTTGTTAATCGTCGTTTGATCAACGTCCATTACCGTGTTTTCTACTATCTTACAAACATGAAACACAATAGACATGCATAAGCACTAATTCTGTTATACAGATACTTCTAAATTGCATTACATCACAGAAGTGTCAAATGCCTAAAAGGAACTCATGTCACCAATATCTAAGCTAGGATCACAGACGATACCATGAATTAAACAAAACACTATGAATTACCATAACTGAAATTTTTATAGCAGGAGATAGATACTTGAAAACAACATGAACTTAGCAAATGCCGCATTAATGGCAACAAAGGAGAAACAGTCAAAATAACAGCATATAGAGAAGCTTTCATATAACTTGAGATTAGCTTTCATATTTCAATGAATACATCGTCATAAGCAAATAAGCATCAACTTATTTCAATCGAGAAGCTTTCATGATACAAAATTTAATCCAAACTATGCCTTAATAGAAAATAATTTCCAAACTTCTCAGAAACTAACAATGTGATAAGACTAACTCCAATAGTAATTTAGAACCAAAGTTTTAAACCACGTGATCACTCTTAATCTAGTAGAAACTAGCAGAAAAATACAGTCACATTTGTAGTTATAACTACAAATCAAAACATTGACTAGAACCATTTTCCATGAAGAGAAGTTGAATTAATTGTAAAATAGCAATACAAGACATAATTTCTTCATAACATTGGCTTACAATCTATGTAGCACTAAGACTTCAAATTGAGGACTTCTCTGGTGTCCAACATGTGTCGGTCCCCAACACAAGTGATTACATTCAATCAATGTTGTCAATTTCATATAGTGCGTTTGGGATACTACAAAAGTCACGATGGCAACTCAGGTTTAGCCATCTCTCCAATTTGTAGCTTCGAGGTTTTTACGGCAATAGAGGTTTTATCGTGCAGTGGCAGCAAAGTGCCGCTGAACAAAACAAGATAGCAAAAAAATAGTGTTTGTTCAAAATCTGCTACGCTAAGTGCTGTCGCACCATTATAGCTACTATTCTACTATTATACAACACTTCATACTAAATATTGTATTGTTGAATAATAGGGATTTCTTCAAACTCCGCTACAATACAACCCTATTCGACAACAGTACATTCAATTACTTTCATTCGCTTAAATTATTAACTATAATCTACGTGTCTCTATCGACTTTGGTATCTATGATGTTTCACAGCTTATAATCCAACTTTCCAAAACTAATCATCACAATTCATAAAAACAATTCCTCATAAAAAAGTTCCAATTTAAGAATAACTCAACTAACATCAACAACAATAACAACAACAAAAAAAGTTCTTAACTTAGTATCGTGTCAATGTCAGCGTCGTGTCAGATGTACGAGCTTCACAATTTCTAATCCAACCTCCAATTTTCTAAAACTAATAAACATAATTCATGAACAATTCCTCCAAAATCAGTTCCAATTCAAGAATCACTTAATCATCATCATCATCAACAACAACATCAACAAAAATATCTTATTACAACAAACTAACATACAGATAAAAATTAAGCTACTAAAATATTCAAAGAAAAAAAAACTCAATTCTCTATAATATTACTGTTGTTACCAAGCACAAAGGAGAAAATCTCCCGAACCGGCGAGAATTGCACGAGCGCAACATCAACAGCATAACCAGCAACCGGCAATTTAAGCTCTCTAAGAAGCGAAAAAGCCTCAGACATTCTCTGTTTCGGCACACAATTCGCAACGGAGCAATGAGGAATCCAATTCCCCACCGAAAACTCCTCAGAAACCTCAATCCCTTCCTTGGCAATCGCATCCACAAGATGCGAATGAAAATTAAGCAGAGAAATCGACGGAGTAGGTGAGAGAAAAAGCACGTTGTTATCGTTGGAGAACGAAGAGATCGAAGAGAAAGAGAGAGTGAACGGATCGAATTTGGAAGTTAGGGATTTGAGAAGGGATTCGAGTTTGGAAGGTTCTAGAAGGAAGGGAGTTGAGAAGAGTGTGATGTGTGGGCGTGATCCGATTTCGATTAACTCCGTGCTGATTTGGCGGCGAGCGAGGACGTTCCAGGCTTTCAAGACTTGGTTTTCGAGTGCGGGATCCATGTAGAGCTCGATCGCGTAACCTTCTGAAGATGAAGACATTGGAATCGGAAAATTTTTGGAAAGGGAAAGAAGAGTTTTTGTTGTGTTGTGTGGCTATTTTGTTTCTGGCTCTGTAAAATCTCTGCTCAATAGTGTCTAGTGGTAGAAGAAAAAATATATATTTGTTAGTTTTTAGATCAATTAATTCGAATTAATTGAACTGTTATTGTAGTCATTTGTCTTTAAACTAATTTTAATTTAGATTATAAATTTATTTTTGATTTTTATATGATTTTAAATTATAAATAATAAATTTTAGACTTTTTTTTATTAATAAGAGAAAGTAGTATTTTTTTCAAATCGATATCTGATTCTGAATTCATTAAGAAGTTGGTGGTTGATAGTTGGAGTGAAAAAGTTACATGAAGTGATAAAGAAGTTGTTAGTTTTAGGTTCACTCACAAGAAAATAATTAATGTATACTAACAAACTAAAATTTGTTAATGTAAAAAAGTTAATTAGGTAATTAGTATTTTACTTTTTCAATGAAAGTGGTTAGAAAGTATTGTCAAATTTTTCTTTTTATTATTGTTTCACTTACAAAAACCTTTATAATGGGCCTCTTTATCGTGAGCCTATCTAGTTGGTCTTAAGCTAATGGAGTATGGAGAGAATTTGTCCTCCTGACTGACATCTTTAGAATCAAACTGTGTACCTCCTATTTTTTCATAATATTAAAAATATCTTTCTTTAAAAAATAACATGCAAAAAATTTGATATGCTAATAAAAATGCAGTATACCTAAAAAAAACTAATAGGTTAATATAGAAATTTGGTATGCATTTTTATCGGCCTTTTTAAAAAAATTAAAGTGTGTCAAAATTTATCGATCTATTTCAAAAGCATAATATATTATCAGATTTTTTTTCATAAATTTGAAATTTTTGATAGTGTTAATTTACCCGTTTTCCAAAAAAAAAAAAAACTTCTGAGGTTATCAGTTTTTTCAAGAAAAAAACTATAGTGATTACCAAATTTTTTCCGATAGCACTGAAAAATTCAGTAGTATTAATTTTCAACGATCGAGATTTGTCCAACACTTTTGCAGGGTTGTTATTTCACCGACAATTTTGTGTGGTTTATATTGTTTCCAAACTTATATAAATTTGCATGATATGTTGTTAAAACATCTCAGAATGTCTAAATATTGGTATCTCACATTTGTGTACTTCAACAGCGTAAAACCTCTATTTGATATTAGGCTCACTTAGGATACCCTTCTTAATGTTCTGAAATCCAAACTGGATAATCTTGTGCACCATACCAACAATAGAAAGGTGATTAAGATCGAGTATTGTTCACTATCAACTGATAATGAAGGGAATATTAGGTTCAGTAAGTTTATGCTGAAGATGGATTAATATTTAAAGGTCATGTGGAATACATATCACCAATACGAAATAAAGAGTCTGATCGAGGTGGATGCAACAATTGCCATATATGTCGACGATATTATCAAGATGTTGAAACGTCTTCAATCATCTAGCACTTTTTAAGTTGCATCCATATTATTTTCTTGTTAAGTTATTGTTATACCCCAAAATTTGCCCGCATCTTTTTTCAAGAAAACTTCAATCTGAAAATCAAGAGTCTCATATAATCATGGATTTTATTTCAACAAATATCCTGACATATGAAATACTTAGTTTTTAGAATTTTTCTTATACAGTAATTTGGCTTGCAGTTGAATTTATTCTTACGCAAACGCCAAATACTGTTTATTACTTCACACATGCTATTTATTTATTTACAGATAAATAGTACTCACACAATTGGTACAGAGTTAAAATCTTTTTGCAGGCGCAGAATCAGGAAACTCAGACTATACTGGTAACAATCAGTCCACAGTCAAACTGCTGGCAGTACAATTCTCAGTGTTTTGTACCATCAATCAAATCAATCTTTTACAATTCAAAATTCCAAGATTTTTGTTCTAGAAGTCTTCTGAATATCACGCGATTAGCAGAGACTCAACACTGCACAAAAATCAGGTACGCTTAACTATCTCCAACACAAACAGTCCCTGACTAGGGTTTTCTTGTTTTTACAGGAGAAACAAGTTTTTGAGACCTCAAATGGATTTCATGCACATCCATATATCTCAAAGTACCATCATACAAATTTTCAAACTTCAATTCACTCAGACGCACCGTCAGCAGCTCAAACAGTCAACAGACGACCCGTTTGACCAAAAAAGTCAACAGACAGTCAAAAATGAAATTTTTTTGTCAAAGTCCATATTTTGTCAAAGGATTCATCATTTGATCATTGGATGATCGTAATTCATCAAGGAAAGATCAAAAATCAACAAAACCCTAAGATTCAAAATTAGGGTTTTTGCCTGAAAAGTCAACTCAACTTTGACTGGTCATAACTCTCTCATCCTTCATCCAAAAAATTCAAACCAAAGCTCATTTTGAAGGAAATTCAATTATCTTTCAAATGCAATTGATACCATGGTCATTGCATTCACCATTTGAAAAATATGACCAAAGACATTACAGGTCATTTTCAAAGTCAACAAAAAGACACTTTTTTCAAAAGGACACACAAGGAGCATCAAAAATCATTTTGACATGAGACCAAAGACATTGGTTAGAGGACTCTTTGAGGTTTCCAAAAAGTGCAAGATCTCCTTCATATGACAAAAATTGAGGGATTTACACCTTGTTGAAGTTGGCTAAATTTTGGGAAAATACATGAAATCAACATTGCTCAAAAATGTGTTTTTTCCAAATGGGGCCAAGTTTTCATGGTTCAAACATCATTTCCATAATATAATGGGCCTCCCACGACCAAGACAAAGCCCACATCATTTTTATCCATTTTTGATTTAATTTTATCACATATAAGATTAAATTTAAAAAGGAAAATGGAAGGATAATGCATAGCTTGAATTCCAAGCATAACTCATCAAGAGAATCATTCAACTCTGTCCCAAGCCAAAGTACAACAGAGGGAGAGAAGAAAATCAAGCCATAGTGGCTTAAATGCCAAGCTACACATGTGGAAAAAGTCAAAAATTCAACAAAGCACTTATTGCTTTCTAGCTTAGATTTTAAGCACTTCAATGCTTATATATAGGCTAGCATACTTCAGTAATGAAGAGAGACAAGTTCAGAAACAAAGCCTTGCTTGTAACACACTTGTAATCACTTGAAACTTTTCAAAGAAATCTCAAATTCGAATTTTGAATTCCAGTCACTTTCCATACAAACTAAACATTCTAATACCTTCCTCAAGCATCACTGAACATATCTCAATCATTTCCAAGTCTTGAAACCTCATAAATCGAGCTACTTAGGCCACGGTTTGTTCAAACTAAAACTAACTCATATCTCATAACACACGCATATCTAGCAAGATGTAGACATATATTTGAACTTAGTGTGGTGTGTAGATCGTTTCTGGACATTTAATTAAGGTTTGGTTGCTTATATACGAAGTTACCATTTTAGGGTTCATACTCTCCAAATTAGGGCTTTCTGAAATAAGCAAAATTACAGGTTCTAAGTGGTACCACTGAATTCGTATGGACTAGACGAATTGAATGGGCATGTCGCGCCAAATTTATATTCACGTTTACACCTATTCGCTATTTTGCAGGCTTAAGCATCACTTATTATAGCGCTTTTTTACAAAAGCGCTGTTAAAGGTGTTGTCTGGAGGTTGAAGATGATGCGTGTCCTCACCCTATTGGCTGGCATGCGCGCGTGTTTTTTAAATTTGTCTCTGATTCTGTGCTTTGCAGGTGTAACTTTTACCACGTGCCTCAATATCTGGGTCATCTGATCTCATTTAATGACTCATCCAACGCATCAGAATGAATCCCCATACCATGAACTCTCAGATTAATCACACATGATCATGTATCCTTTTATTTTCTATTTTATTTTAATTTTCTTTGCAAAATTAATTAAAAATAGTTTTAAAAATCCAAAATAAATACACAAAAAATATTTTTAGACTTCTAAAATAATATATTATTTTCTGAAATAAAAATATTTTATTTTTCTTCAAAATTTCAATATTTTGCATAATTAATTAGTATATATTTATATATTTGCTTTTTAATTATTCTAACCAATCAAAAAATCATAAAAAAAATTGTTCTTTATGTTAAATATTGTTTATATATTATAGACTAATTTTGTACATATTTTGAATAATTTTCTCTTTAAGTTTTAATTATTTGTATAATTATTTATATAATTATGTATTAATTAGCTTAATCAATTTCAAATCAATTTCAAATCAATTTCAAAAATTCCAAAAAAATTAGTTTTGTTTTAAAATTAATTGATAAATATTTTGTACATATTTTAAACTTAATTTCTAGGTTTAAATCTATTTTCATCTTTTTCCTTCATTTTAATTTAATTAATCATGCATTAATTATAATTAAAATCAATCATAAAAAAAAATCCAAAAACATGCCTTTTATTTTTCTTGCAATTTAAATTCCTAGATAAATGTATAGGATGTCAAATTCATGTAAATAGGCTAGTTTACATTTCCTGCACAATCGATGTAATAGCGTAGATTTACTTTCCGCACTTTACATTTCCGCATTTTAATTTCCAGCAAATATAAACTGCGTGTATGTCAAAGATAAAATTGAACCGTTAGATCACTAACTTCAAAGATAAAATATCTGAATACAAACACAATCACACTTGCACCTTTTAAGGTAATCCCTTCTCATTCTTTTCAAAATCAAAGTCAAAATTCCACTGTTTCGAGTACAAAATCGAACCTTTTGTTTGTATCCGGTGAAAGGATAGATTTTTAAAGGAAATAGGATAAAGACCTTACAACTCAGGGTAGACCTCCTAGTTTGCTTGCTCAAATCAAAACAAACAAAATTCTCATACACTGTTGTTTTTCAAAACAAAACTTTCCAAAAAGACAATATTTTGTATACATCCAAACACGGATCATTACAAAGTTAACGTTCTTTTCAAAACATCTTTCGAAAGATAAACAAACATTTTGTATACATCCACACAAGGATCATTACAAAATTCAATTTACAAAGGTATTTGAAACCACATATGAGCATTCTAAAGCAATTGAAAAATGATCGAAAAACAAGTGAGCTAAGCAAACTTAAGAGCCCATGGATAACCATGGATACAAAGGGTGCTAACACCTTCCCTTTGTATAACCTACCCCCTTACCCAGAATTTCTTAAAGGTCTTTTTTCTGTTTCTTTTATAAACCTTTCCTTAATTGGATAAAATAAAAGGTCGGTGGCGACTCTGTGAATTTTCAAAAATGCGAAAGCATTAAGCGATAAAAAAGAGTCAGTTCACGTATCTCTCCCGCTCAGAGGTATGGCCCGAAAAAAAAACGGAGGTCCACAGAACTGACGACTCTGCTGGGGAGTCACTTTCAAAAACAAAATGTTTTCTAAAGGGGTTACCTTAAGAGAATAGATTACTTCGATGTTTTCAATTGTTTGACTTGATTGCTCTATTTTTCAAAGGTTTGTTTGGGTATTTTGCTTGTGTGGAAGATTCTAACCCGAATCTCGAGATACCTTAAGTATATGACAATAGACCAAGGAAACTGTACGGCATGTACCGATACGGTTGATCTGGTAGTCATCGTTAGTGCGATACTTTGGTTTATACTGATGTCCCTTGAAAATGATCAAGGAGTATATTAGGCTTCCGAAATGTCATTAAACACTAATTTGTCTTAGAACCTTTTTAGTTGAACTTGACTTATGGCCTATTAAGTGGCTAGCTTTGAAATTGATCGAAGTTAGTTATCCTCGAGGAATATTTTGATCGGCCGCTCGAGCGCCGTATTGAGATGTTACTTCCAAGGATCATAGAACCCGAATACTATTCTAGGACAGGTTTTAACCAACTCAACTTCAGTGGGGAGGGTATCACCTATCAGCTCCATGCAAGCCTTTAAACCTAAGGCTATTGTTTGATTTGTTTTTGTGTGCCACATGTTTGCATCATAAGCATATCATTTTCTCACAAAACACTTCAAGGATCAAAGAGTTTACCTTTGTTTTTGTAGGTAATGGCTCCTGCCACCCGAGATTACATCCGAATGAACATCTCAACGGTACCATCTGAACTAAAAGACTTAGTGTCAGAATTCCCCAGGAATGTTCAATTCACCGAAAGGCATGGTCACCTACTCCATTTGGTTACCTCAAAATTTGAAGAAGACATGATACGGGTCCTGTTCCAGTTCTTTGACCCTGAACATCATTGCTTTACCTTTCCTGATTACCAGTTGGTACCCACTTTGGAAGAGTTCTCTGAGCTAATTGGATTACCTATTCGAGATCAATTACCTTTCACTGGTTTAGAAACGATTCCAAAACCTGAAGTCATTGCTGCTGCTTTACATTTGCGAAAATCAGAAATCGAGTCCAATTGGGAAACAAAGAGTGGAGTTAAGGGTTTGCTTGCTAAATTCTTATTGGAAAAGGCTCGGCTACTGCTAGAAAACAAAAGTTAT
Source organism: Vicia villosa (assembly GCF_029867415.1). Lineage (NCBI taxonomy): Eukaryota > Viridiplantae > Streptophyta > Magnoliopsida > Fabales > Fabaceae > Vicia > Vicia villosa. The sequence continues at coordinate 161,079,607 of NC_081181.1, forward strand.
CCAGCTTTTGAGGAGGTTGTGGCCCTTTTGATCTATGGGTTGGTTTTATTCCCAAATCCCGACCAGTTCATAAGTGTACACATCATCAACCTTTTCCTAATCCGTAACCCGGTACCAACATTGCTGGGAGACATTCTACATTCTCTACACACTCGTACCATGAAGAAACGAGGAACTCTCATGTGCTGTATACCACTACTGGCTAGGTGGTTTACATTTCATCTTCCCCGATCAGTGTTGAGAAATGAACAAAGAATGCAATGGTCTCGCAGGATTATGTCTTTGTCTCATTCAGATATCCGGTGGAACAACTTCTTTCAAAGAGACATTACTATCATTGATCATTGTGGATAGTACCCTAATGTACCACTCCTTGGCATCAAAGGAGGCATCACTTACAATCCCTCTTTAGCTCTACGCCAATTCGGATATGCAAGGAGCAACGGTCCTCATGACATGATTATCCGTGGCATTGTGTTTGATTACGAGAATGATTCTCATAGACACCGACGAAGGTTCATACATGCATGGGACAGTGTCTATAGAATAGAAAGCAAAACTTTGGGGCAATGGAATTCTATCCCTATGGAACCTTACCTGAGATGGGTCCGCACTCATGCTCAGAAACTCATTATGCCATATCCCGCCATTCTACCTGTGACTATTGAGCCAAAGGTCGAAGGAGACGAACCCCAAGTTATTCTACACCCAGATATGCCAACTGACCTAGAAGAGTTGCAAAAATCTTAGGTTCAACTCAAAGAGGAAAGAGACACCTTCAAAGCACACTGTCAAGACTATGAGAGAAGGATATTGGAGCTCACCGGACAACTTCAAGAAGAACAACAGATCAACACATTCCTGGGGGCAAAGAGAAAGCGTCCATGGGAGACCTGAAGGATCATTTATTTTATTTCTGTCTTGTAAGCCCAAATGAGGCAAAGAAAAAAAAAGCAAGAAAAAGAAATAAATTGTTTAACTAATGTTTGTTTCTTATGTGTTTTAACAAATCTAAACTCTAAGATCCTTGAAAACATTGCACACACATTTCATTCATATACACTGCATTCACATACATTGCATTCATATACATTGCATATACATTTCATACATTTGCATATACATTTCATTCATATACATTGCATCCAGTCATACACATTGCATAACAGGTTCACATGACGGACTTCTCATCTCCTCGCTGTTTATTTCAGTCAGAAGAGATGGAATCTGAGACAAGCATCAAGAACCTCGAAGCACAGAATGCCCAAGTTCAAGTGGCAATTCTGGAACTGGCAAAGGGGCAACAAGAACTGAAAGCCCTGATAATCAAGAAGAAAAAGAAGCCCAAAGGATCTGTAGGCTTGAGTCACCTGAAAAGGAAGATCAAAATCCCAGTCAAAAAGTTCAAAAAGCCACCGATCCCTGAAACAGTCGGTGATGGTGAACAAGAAGACAATCAAAGCAACCAGGGTTCTGCTAAACCCTCTCTCTCTTCAAATGAAGAAGATGATCATTCTGGGACGAACCGGATGATGACAAGTACCAACAGCTGGAAGACTGTATGAAAGCTATGGAGATACAAAAAGTACCTGGTTTAGATTTCAATGATCTGGGGCTCATCTCGGATGTTGTTATCCCTCCAACATTCAAAGTTCCTGTCTTTGCAAAATATGATGGAGTTTCTTGCCCAAAACTACATCTGAGATCCTATGTGAGGAAGATACAACCTCATACAACAGATAACAAATTGTGGATTCACTTCTTCCAAGAAAGTCTGTCGGGTACACAACTCGAGTGGTACTACCAGCTGGAAAATACCAAGGTTCATACTTGGGAAGAATTAGCTGCTGCTTTTTACAAACAGTACCAATACAATGCTGATCTTGCGCCAACCCGTACTCAACTAAGGGGCATGTCTATGGGACCAAAAGAAAGTTTCAAAGGATATGCACAAAAGTGGAGAGATATGGCTGGAAGGGTTCAACCACCCTTATCTGATCGCGAACTAGTCGACATGTTCATGGGCACTTTAACTGGCCCTTTCTATAGCCATTTGCTGGGAAGCTCATCATCAGGTTTCAGTGACCTGATACTGACCGGAGAACGTGTCGAAAGTGGCATTCAAAATGGAAAAATTCAAATAGGTTCCTCCTCTGGTACTACAAAAAGGCCCATCAGCGGGAGAAATGAGGTCAATGCAACACAAATTCAGAAAAGTCGCAAAAATGAGCAGCATCAATCTGTAGGGGCAGTTCTGATCTCCGCATCTGCACCTCAAAAAGATCAACAGCCAAAATATACGCATCGACCAGATGCACCAAGAAGAAATTTCACCAGAATCAACATGCCAATCTCTCAGGCATTGCAGCATTTGCTAAAAGCAGATCTGGTCACATTAAAATGTCCTCCAAAGAATGTCAACACTTCCTCTCCGAGTTATCGCCCTGATGCAACGTGTGCCTATCACTCAAACTTTCCAGGACATGACGCAGATCACTGCTGGGCCTTGAAAAATAAAATACAAGATATGATAGATGCTGGGGAAATTGAGTTTGATCCTCCAGAAACTCCAAATGTCATCACTGCACCTATGCCAAAGCATGACAAAACTGTTAACGCTATCCTGGACATTGTTTACATCTATGATGTGAACGAATTATCAACTCCACTCTGCGAAGTCAAAGGAAAGCTAATCCAAGCTGGTTATTTTCCAGGGTGTGACCCCGACTGCTTTTATTGCTTATACCTGCCCAATGGTTGTGAAAATCTAAGAATGGGAATTCAAAAGTGGATGGATCGTCGTATCATTATGTTTGAGAGGCTCCCTTCTATGGACGTGCTGTGCGGAGTCTTTGCAAACGGGATGAGAATAGAGGATGCCTCAGTGATATCCAGCTTACCATTCAAAATCTCTGCCAAGGCTCCATTCAAAATTTCTGCTACACTCAAAGTGGCATCAGTAGTCATTGCTAGTTAACTCCATTTCCATACTCCTCAGACAAAGCTGTCCCATGGGGATACGACACTAATGTTTATGTTCATGGAGTTAAGCAGGGTACCTCGACTGAAGAGGCCGCAAAGTTAACTACTCCAATTGTGGGTAATATTGTGGGTACCAGCAAGATCACGAGAAGCGGAAGAATCTTTTCACCAGAAATTTCTCCAAATGTTGCTGCTGGTCCAGTCCGAGTCCCAGTTCCTAATCAAGATAACAGCGCTCGAGGCAAAGAGCCACAAGTTGAACAAGTTCAAACCCCGGTGGAGATCACTGCTGAGGATCCGTCAAAGCAAGAAATGGAGGAAATATTGAAAATCATCTGCAAGAGTGATTACAATATTGTTGAGCAACTGGGGCACACCGCTTCAAAAATCTCAATGCTATCTCTGCTAAAATATTCAGAAGCTCATGCCAAAGCTCTGATGAAGTTCCTTAAAGCTGCGCATGTGCCTCAAGAGATCTCAATCGACCAATTTGAGAATTGTGTTGCCAATCTAACCGTGAACAATGGTCTCGGTTTCTCTGATGTGGATCTAACCCCTGCTGGAAAGAATCACAACAAAGCCCTACATATCTCCATTGAATGTAATGGCACCACTTTATCTCATGTGCTAGTAGATAACGGTTCTTCTTTGAACGTGTTACCGAAAACAGTACTAGAAAAGCTTGACTTCGAAGGAATTGTGTTACAACCAAGTGATGTTGTGGAAAGAGCCTTTGACGGGTCAACAAGAACGGTATACGGAAAAGTGAATCTCCCAATCAGAGTGGGTTCTCAAATCTTCGATTCTATCTTTTACGTAATGGAAATTCACCCAGCCTACTCCTGTTTACTTGGACGCCCTTGGATACATGGGGCAAACGCTGTAACTTCTACCCTGCATCAGAAGTTAAAATATCCAGTAAAAGGAAAGATTGTCACAGTCTATGGCGAAGAGGAATATGTGGTTAGTCACCTAAGCAATTCCAAATATGTTGAGTTGGAAGACGAATTCATCGAAACTCCATACCAATCTTTTGAGGTGGTCTCTCCAGATGTCTCTACCACCAAGCATATTCCTGCTACTCCAACTACAACTATGGCTTCTCTCAAAGATGCCAAAGCCATGATTGAACAGGGTGATTGCACAGTATGGGGACAGCTTCCCGATTTACCCTACAAGTCTGACAAGCTAGGCCTGGGCTATGATAGTGAAAATCAAAAGAATGATCAAGGTCCTCGTTCTGGAGGATTAATGTCACACTTCGTCAGCCAAGAAGTAAACGCTATTGAAGATGAAGGAGTGTTCTTGAACCATATCATTCAGCCATATCCAGATGAGATTCCACCCATTTCCATGGGAATGTGGGATGCTGTGGGAGAACCAAGTGACGGGTATAATTATCAGTATACCGCACCTCAGAATTCTTATATTGCTATGGAAGACATTACCCCGACTGGATGGGGTGATCAAATTGAAAATGACGAAAGTTTCACAAGTCCCATCACTAAGCAATATTAAAATCCACCCAAAGAAGTATGGGACACGCTAGGAGAACCCAGCGGCAAATATGACTATATGGTGAAATATTCTGCTCCTCCGAGCTCACAAATTTCTATGAAGGACATTGTCCCAACTGGATGGGATGAACATTACGATGACAATTTCACTTTTGAAAAAGCCAGGGAAATACCAAATAACGAAGGTTGCTTTCTGTCAGAATACACTCCTCATCAGGATGCACAAGTCTCTATTCAAAACATCATCCCGACTGCATGGGACGGCCTTATCGAGCATCTCGCTCAGCCAACAGAGATATCTCAGCCTGGGCTCTCGTATCCAGCAGAGTATATCCCTTATCCCGAAGGATCACCGGTTCATTTTCCCACTAATGAAATCAATGCTGTGGAAGATGAAGAAGACAACTGCAACTGGAACAGCTGGATACTCCTTACTCACAACAGTGGATTGAACAACTGGAAAGCTGAGGATGTGATCTCCTTTGACCAGGAGTAAATGCCATTTCCTGTTTTCTTTGTGTATATTGTGCAAAGATAAAAATGGTTCCTGAACAATCGAACCATGAGCCTGAAAGCCGTGTGCCTTGCCCAAAGCACACTGGCCCTTCTATAAGGGCTTATCATATCATGATCATGTGCATTCAATAAAATCATGGGACGCTTGCATATTTAAAATTTTGTGATCCTTTTTCTTTCTTTCTTCGCTTTCAAATAGCTATGTTTTTTCTTCACACACACTCACATAACTAACATGCAGATTCACATACACTCTGGATCCAGTCAACAACGATTCTGCTATTGCCCGTCATGACTTTGAAAGTCCGATCTACCAAACTGAGGACGAAAGTGAGGAAGATTGTGAAGTGCCAAGAGAAATTGCAAGGCTGCTAGAACAAGAAGACAAGGCCATACAACCTCACGAGGAGCCAATTGAGGTCATCAACTTGGGCAGCAACGAAGAAAAGAAAGAAGTCAAAGTAGGGGCTGATTTAGAACACAGCATCAAGCAAAGACTGATTCAAATGCTGCGAGACTACGTCGAGATATTCGCCTGGTCCTATGAAGATATGACAGGCCTTGACACGGACATTGTAGTTCATCGCCTGCCAATCAAAGAAGGTAGCACTCCAGTCAAACAGAAACTACGAAGGAGTAGGCCTGATATGTCAAAAAAGATCAAAGACGAAGTTAAAAAACAGTTCAATGCCGGATTCCTAAAAGTTGTAAGTTATCCTCCTTGGATAGCTAACATCGTGCCTGTACCTAAAAAAGACGGGAAAGTCAGAATGTGCGTGGACTACAGAGATCTGAACCGGGCAAGCCCCAAAGATGATTTCCCTTTACCACACATCGATGTACTGGTTGACAATACCGCACAATGCCAGGTATTCTCCTTTATGGACGGATTCTCAGGGTACAATCAAATCAAGATGGCACCCGAAGACATGGAAAAAACAACCTTCACAACACCCTGGGGAACCTTTTGTTACAAAGTAATGCCCTTTGGTCTGAAAAACGCAGGAGCAACCTATCAACGTGCAATGGTAGCGTTATTTCATGATATGATTCATCAAGAAATAGAGGTGTATGTCGATGACATGATTGCAAAATCCAACACCGAGGAAGAACATCTGGGTCATTTACACAAGTTGTTTGACAGACTCAAGAAATACAAGTTGCGACTGAACCCAAATAAGTGTACCTTTGGAGTAAGATCCGGCAAACTCTTAGGTTTCATCGTCAGCAGCAAAGGTATTGAGGTTGATCCCGCCAAGGTTAAAGCCATTCAAGAAATGCCTATACCTCGTACCGAGAAACAAGTCAGAGGATTCTTGGGACGTCTAAATTACATCGCCCGATTTATTGTCCACATGACTACTACTTGTGTGCCGATCTTCAAACTGTTGAAGAAAGATCAAGTGGAAAGGTGGAATGACAAATGCCAGTTAGCCTTTGACAAAATCAAAGAATATCTCCAAAAACCTCCAATCTTGTTGCCACCTGTGGAAGGCAGACCTCTGATAATGTACCTAACTGTGTTAGAAGACTCAATGGGGTGTGTACTAGGACAACATGACGAATCCGGCCGAAAGGAGCACGCAATCTACTATCTTAGCAAAAAGTTTACCGATTGTGAAACAAGATACTCACTACTCGAAAAAACTTGTTGTGCCTTAGCTTGGGCGGCTCGCCGACTAAGACAGTACATGCTAAATCACACCACTTTCCTAATCTCCAAGATGGATCCCATCAAATACGTGTTCGAAAAACCTGCTCTCTCTGGAAGAATAGCGAGATGGCAAATGATCTTAACAGAATATGACATTCAATACACTTCACAAAAATCAATCAAAGGAAGTGTGGTAGCTGATCATCTGGCTCATCAAGCAGTGGATGATTATCAAGCATTGAACTTTGACTTTCCAGACGAAGACATTATGCTAGTCAATGACTACAAACAACCAGGACCAGAAGAAGGACCCGAGCCAGGATCCCGGTGGACTATGGTTTTTGACGGAGCTTCTAATGCACTTGGCAATGGCATCGGAGCTGTGATCATTTCCCCCGCAGGAGGTTATACACCATTCACTGCCAGATTATGCTTCAATTGCACTAACAATATAGCCGAATACGAAGCATGTATTCTGGGTCTTAAAGCTGCAATCGATCTAAGAATCAAATTCCTGGAAGTCTACGGAGACTCGGCCTTGGTAATCTACCAAGTCAAAGGGGAATGGGACACAAAGCACCCGAATCTAATTCCTTACAAAGAATATCTGCTGAGTTTGATTCCTTACTTCGAAGAAATCACTTTCGAACACATCCCACGCGAGGAAAATCAACTAGCTGATGCTTTAGCTACCATGTCATCCATGTTCAAAGTCAGATGGGACAACGAGGCGCCTATGATCACCATTTACAGGCAAGATGAACCATCCTATTGCAATGAGATCGATACCGAAGGAACCGAAGAAAAACCATGGTTCCATGAAGTAAAAAGATATCTCGAAGCTCAGGAGTACCCTGAAGGGGCATCCATTAACGACAGAAAGTTTCTAAGGAGATTTGCTGCCAAATTCTTTCTAAGCAATGGAACCTTATACAAACGCAACTATGACTCGACTTTACTTCGCTGTGTAAACAAGAAGGAAGCAGAACAGATCATGGAAGAAATACACAATGGTGCCTTCGGTACTCATTCCAGTGGACATACAATGGCTAAAAAGATCCTTAGAGCGGGTTATTACTGGTCTACCATGGAAACAGACTGCCATCATCACTCCCGAACATGTCACAAATGCCAGATATACGCTGACAAAGTACATGTACCTCCAGTTCCATTAAGCGTCCTGACGGCTCCTTGGCCTTTTGCAATGTGGTGTATTGATATGATTGGAGAAATCAAACCTACTCCCTCCAACGGACATCGCTTTATCCTGGTCGCTATTGACTACTTCACAAAGTGGGTAGAAGCAGCTTCATTTGCTTCTGTTACCAAGAATGTGGTGGCCCGGTTCATCAAATACAATCTCATTTGTCGGTACGGCATCCCTGAACGGATTATCACGGACAATGGCACAAATCTAAACAACAGAATGATTACTGAACTTTGCACACAGTTCAAGATCAAACATCATAATTCTTCTCCATATCGACCAAAGATGAACGGCGCGGTGGAAGCTGCCAACAAGAACATCAAGAAAATCATACAAAAAATGACAGTAACCTACAAAAATGACAGAAACTGCCTTTTGCTCTTCATGGTTATCGCACATCTGCGCGTACTTCAACAGGGGCAACTCCATTCTCCTTAGTCTATGGTATGGAGGCAGTTCTTCCAATTGAAATTCAGATTCCTTCCCTAAGGATTATGAAAGAAGCCAATCTAGACGAAGACGATTGGATTCAAACACGGTTGGACCAGATAAACTTGATTGAAGAAAAAAGGCTCGCAGCTATTTGTCATGGTCAGCTATACCAAAAGCGTATGATCAAAGCCTTCAACAAAAAAGTCAAAAGTCAAGCATACCAAACTGGTGGCTTGGTTGTCAAACGCATCATCTTACCACAAGGTGATCCCAGAGGCAAATGGACTCCCACCTACGAGGGACCATTCATAATCAAGAAAATATTCTCCGGCGGCGCCATGTTGCTTACCACCATGGATGGTGAGGATTTCCCACACCCTGTGAATGCTGACATAGTCAAAAAATATTTCGCTTAAAAAACAGCTCGCTAAGTTGAAAACCTGAAAGGGCAACTTAGGCAAAAAAATGAGCGTCTCGGTGGATTGAAAACCCGAAAGGGCGGTCCAGGCAAAAATTAGAGACTAAACAAATACTATCCCGGTAGGCTGAAAACCTGAAAGGGCAGCCTAGGCAAAAGATAGGGAAGGAAGCATACAACTATGTTCCGTTCAGCTGCCTACTCACCATCAAGATTCAACACCTCAAAGACACCGATCAGTCCAATCACTTTCTTCCAACAAGTGAGGGATGAGATGCTCGAAGACAGATTGGCAATAGCAGAATTGAAACTTGACTGGATTGTTTTCACATAGCTATTTACCTTCATAAATATTTTCCAAAGCTTTCTGACAATTTCCTACTTCTAGGATTATTGTCTCCCTGTGCGAATCAGCCTATCATGGCTCTTTTTCAAAAATCAATGCAGCTTAGGCTCAAAAATCACTATTTTCACTTTTTCTGTTTTAAATACGTAAACGTCCCAATGATAATTCTGAATGAACATGTGCATTTGAATATGATTGATGTTTACCAGGAAAAACAGGAATAGCATTCAGGAAATGTCCCAATTATCTGGACATCATTCCATCAGAAGAAAATCCCCAAGAGAAACGCATTTCTCAGCAAATTCCTCAAAAAGATTTTCTCTTCAAAAGAAGTCTTATCCCCCAGCAGGGTTGTTCCAGATTGCTATCTTCAGAAGGTGTGATCCCCGCACCCGGACTTGGTCAGATAGTGCATCGGAGGATTATGCATCTTCCTCATTCCCATTTGAAAGGGCATCAGAACTTCCAGCTACCTTTCATTCCCAAGTGATAGTCAAAGATCCTTCAACAGAGTACCATGGTTCTCAAAGAATTTCCCCAGCCGAGGGTACTCAAACAAGACAAAAGATCATCAACAATCACAATATAGTCATATCCAGATGACTGACGGAAATTTATTTTCCCAAATAAAAGCTTGACATCACATTCATACATCATACATCATACATCATACATCATACATCACACATTCATATTCACATTCATACATCATGCATCATGCGCATATTCATACGCATATTCATACACAACATCACATGCATAATTCTCCGGGAATATCTTACATTACATGCATCATAAACATTGCATATCACTAACTTGATTTTTCAGGCAGACGGATATCTTCAACAAAGATGTTCTCAATCACATGCAGTGTTCTACTGAATTCCATGAACAGTTCTCTCAGATATAATCAAGCCGAAGATTCATTCTGATCACTTATCAACTCAAAAAACAAACATCACAGATCTAAGTTGATACCTCAGACGGTTCCAGAACGATCTAACATCACAGATCTAAGTTGATACCTCAGACGGTTCCAGAACGATCTAACATTGCAGATCTAAAGTTGATACCTCAGACGGTTCCAGAACGATCTAACATTGCAGATCTAAAGTTGATACCTCAGACGGTTCCAGAACGATCTAACATTGCAGATCTAAAGTTGATACCTCAGACGGTTCCAAAACGATCTAACATTGCAGATCTAAAGTTGATACCTCAGACGGTTCCAAAACGATCTAACATCGCAGATATAAAGTTGATACCTCAGACAGTTCCAGAACGATCTAACATCGCAGATCTAAAGTTGATACCTCAGACGGTTCCAAAACGATCTAACATCGCAGATCTAAAGTTGATACCTCAGACGGTTCCAGAACGATCTAACATCGCAGATCTAAAGTTGATACCTCAGACGGTTCTAGAACGATCTAACATCGCAGATCTAAAGTTGATACCTCAGACGGTTCCAGAACGATCTAACATTGCAGATCTAAAGTTGATACGTCAGACGGTTCCAGAACGATCTAACATCGCAGATCTAAAGTTGATACCTCAAACGGTTCCAGAACGATCTAACATTGAAGATCTAAAGTCGATACCTCAGACGGTTCAAGGATGATCTAACATCAAAGATCTAAAGCTGATACCTCAAACGGTTCCACAATGATCAACTTTCAAAATCTAAAGCAGGAAAAACTTTGGACAAGTTCCGTAGCAATCATCCTCCTAGACTTAAAGCGGTAACCTTGGACGGTTCCGAAACAGTCAACACAAAGACTTTCAAATCCTTCATCCAGATATAATCAATGGATTCATTCTGATGAACAAACCCTCAACCCATTTACCAGGTGGCATCTGAAAGCCCATCTCAGGTAATGTTCCAATCTGCCAACAACATTTCGCAGACGACATTCAAATGCAACTTCCAACATCTCTTCTGATCAAGGTAAGTGCAAATTTTCAGGGCATCTAAATATTCAATCATCTTCTACCTTCATATTTCAGACAATCTCTTCAGGTTTAAGAAGATTGAATAGGGGCAACTGTTATACCCCAAAATTTGCCCGCATCTTTTTTCAAGAAAACTCCAATCTGAAAATTAAGAGTCTCATATAATCATGGATTTTATTTCAACAAATATCTTGACATATGAAATACTTAGTTTTTAGAATTTTTCTTATACAGTAATTTGGCTTGCAGTTGAATTTATTCTTACGCAAACGCCAAATACTGTTTATTACTTCACACATGCTATTTATTTATTTACAGATAAATAGTACTCACACAATTGGTACAGAGTTAAAATCTTTTTGCAGGCGCAGAATCAGGAAACTCAGACTATACTGGTAACAATCAGTCGACAGTCAAACTGCTGGCAGTACAATTCTCAGTGTTTTGTACCATCAATCAAATCAATCTTTTACAATTCAGAATTCCAAGATTTTTGTTCTAGAAGTCTTCTGAATATCACGCGATTAGCAGAGACTCAACACTGCACAAAAATCAGGTACGCTTAACTATCTCCTACACAAACAGTCCCTGACTAGGGTTTTCTTGTTTTTACAGGAGAAACAAGTTTTTGAGACCTCAAATGGATTTCATGCACATCCATATATCTCAAAGTACCATCATACAAATTTTCAAACTTCAATTCACTCAGACGCACCGTCAGCAGCTCAAACAGTCAACAGACGACCCGTTTGACCAAAAAAGTCAACAGACAGTCAAAAATGAATTTTTTTTTGTCAAAGTCCATATTTTGTCAAAGGATTCATCATTTTATCATTGGATGATCGTAATTCATCAAGGAAAGATCAAAAATCAACAAAACCCTAAGATTCAAAACTAGGGTTTTTGCCTGAAAAGTCAACTCAACTTTGACTGGTCATAACTCTCTCATCCTTCATCCAAAAAATTCAAACCAAAGCTCATTTTGAAGGAAATTCAATTATCTTTCAAATGAAATTGATCCCATGGTCATTGCATTCACCATTTGAAAAATATGACCAAAGACATTACAGGTCATTTTCAAAGTCAACAAAAAGACACTTTTTTCAAAAGGACACACAAGGAGCATCAAAAATCATTTTGACATGAGACCAAAGACATTGGTTAGAGGACTCTTTGAGGTTTCCAAAAAGTGCAAGATCTCCTTCATATGACAAAAATTGAGGGATTTACACCTTGTTGAAGTTGGCTAAATTTTGGGAAAATACATGAAATCAACATTGCTCAAAAATGTGTTTTTTCCAAATGGGGCCAAGTTTTCATGGTTCAAACATCATTTCCATAATATAATGGGCCTCCCACGACCAAGACAAAGCCCACATCATTTTTATCCATTTTTGATTTAATTTTATCACATATAAGATTAAATTTAAAAAGGAAAATGGAAGGATAATGCATAGCTTGAATTCCAAGCATGACTCATCAAGAGAATCATTCAACTCTGTCCCAAGCCAAAGTACAACAGAGGGAGAGAAGAAAATCAAGCCATAGTGGCTTAAATGCCAAGCTACACATGTGGAAAAAGTCAAAAATTCAATAAAGCACTTATTGCTTTCTAGCTTAGATTTTAAGCACTTCAATGCTTATATATAGGCTAGCATACTTCAGTAATGAAGAGAGACAAGTTCAGAAACAAAGCCTTGCTTGTAACACACTTGTAATCACTTGAAACTTTTCAAAGAAATCTCAAATTCGAATTTTGAATTCCAGTCACTTTCCATACAAACTAAACATTCTAATACCTTCCTCAAGCATCACTGAACATATCTCAATCATTTCCAAGTCTTGAAACCTCATAAATCGAGCTACTTAGGCCACGGTTTGTTCAAACTAAAACTAACTCATATCTCATAACACACGCATATCTAGCAAGATGTAGACATATATTTGAACTTAGTGTGGTGTGTAGATCGTTTCTGGACATTTAATTAAGGTTTGGTTGCTTATATACGAAGTTACCATTTTAGGATTCATACTCTCCAAATTAGGGCTTTCTGAAATAAGCAAAATTACAGGTTCTAAGTGGTACCACTGAATTCGTATGGACTAGACGAATTGAATGGGCATGTCGCGCCAAATTTATATTCACGTTTACACCTATTCGCTATTTTGCAGGCTTAAGCATCACTTATTATAGCGCTTTTTTAAAAAAGCGCTGTTAAAGGTGTTGTCTGGAGGTTGAAGATGGTGCGTGTCCTCACCCTATTGGCTGGCATGCGCGCGTGTTTTTTAAATTTGTCTCTGATTCTATGCTTTGCAGGTGTAACTTTTACCACGTGCCTCAATATCTGGGCCATCTGATCTCATTTAATGACTCATCCAACGCATCAGAATGAATCCCCATACCATGGACTCTCAGATTAATCACACATGATCATGTATCCTTTTATTTTCTATTTTATTTTAATTTTCTTTGCAAAATTAATTAAAAATAGTTTTAAAAATCCAAAAAAAATACACAAAAAATATTTTTAGACTTCTAAAATAATATATTATTTTCTGAAATAAAAATATTTTATTTTTCTTCAAAATTTCAATATTTTGCATAATTAATTAGTATATATTTATATATTTGCTTTTTAATTATTCTAACCAATCAAAAATCATAAAAAAAATTGTTCTTTATGTTAAATATTGTTTATATATTATAGACTAATTTTGTACATATTTTGAATAATTTTCTCTTTAAGTTTTAATTATTTGTATAATTATTTATATAATTATGTATTAATTAGCTTAATCAATTTCAAATCAATTTCAAATCAATTTCAAAAATTCCAAAAAAAATAGTTTTGTTTTAAAATTAATTGATAAATATTTTGTACATATTTTAAACTTAATTTCTAGGTTTAAATCTATTTTCATCTTTTTCCTTCATTTTAATTTAATTAATCATGCATTAACTATAATTAAAATCAATCATAAAAAAAAAATCCAAAAACATGCCTTTTATTTTTCTTGCAATTTAAATTCCTAGATAAATGTATAGGATGTCAAATTCATGTAAATAGGCTAGTTTACATTTCCTGCACAATCGATGTAATAGCGTAGATTTACTTTCCGCACTTTACATTTCCGCATTTTAATTTCCAGCAAATATAAACTGCGTGTATGTCAAAGATAAAATTGAACCGTTAGATCACTAACTTCAAAGATAAAATATCTGAATACAAACACAATCACACTTGCACCTTTTAAGGTAATCCCTTCTCATTCTTTTCAAAATCAAAGTCAAAATTCCACTGTTTCGAGTACAAAATCGAACCTTTTGTTTGTATCTGGTGAAAGGATAGATTTTTAAAGGAAATAGGATAAAGACCTTACAACTCAGGGTAGACCTCCTAGTTTGCTTGCTCAAATCAAAACAAACAAAATTCTCATACACTGTTGTTTTTCAAAACAAAACTTTCCAAAAAGACAATATTTTGTATACATCCAAACACGGATCATTACAAAGTTAACGTTCTTTTCAAAACATCTTTCGAAAGATAAACAAACATTTTGTATACATCCACACAAGGATCATTACAAAATTCAATTTACAAAGGTATTTGAAACCACATATGAGCATTCTAAAGCAATTGAAAAATGATCGAAAAACAAGTGAGCTAAGCAAACTTAAGAGCCCATGGATAACCATGGATACAAAGGGTGCTAACACCTTCCCTTTGTATAACCTACCCCTTACCCAGAATTTCTTAAAGGTCTTTTTTCTGTTTCTTTTATAAACCTTTCCTTAATTGGATAAAATAAAAGGTCGGTGGCGACTCTGTGAATTTTCAAAAATGCGAAAGCATTAAGCGATAAAAAAGAGTCAGTTCACGTATCTCTCCCGCTCAGAGGTATGACCCGAAAAAAAACGGAGGTCCACAGTTATGTTATGCAATGTTCGTGTTAAGTAATGTAATAATTTTCTTCTCTTTAAATGTTAAGACAAGATAGGATGAGATGTCGATAATATACAAATAGTCTCAACAACAACAAAAAATAAACAAACTAATAAAATCGACCCAGGTCCACCACAAGCAATGTGTGTTATCTCAAACAACCTGGCATAAATCTCACCATCACGATTTTCCAAACTCACGAGGTTATCTGAAAGAAGTGTTATCATTTGCAATCGTTGTTGGTCAGTCATACCAGGTGGAGGAGGTGAAGGCGCTGACACGTCATCTGAAGGTCTTTCATCATGGGAAGCTCCAGCATCATCAAAAGGTTGAGTAGGTAGGATGATGCAAGGGTGATACACAATAACGTACCACTCTAAGTAATCATCCTTGTCACTCCACTTCTGGACTATAACAACTACAACACATGGTCAAGAGCCATGAGAGTGGCCCTTATTTCCAAAAATAAACTCTACTTTGTTGATGGCACCTTCCTTCAACCTGCTAGTGCCAACACCTTACATGGTTCTTGGCTCTGATGGAATAGCATGGTTCTTTCATGACTATAGAAATCCATTTCTGAAATAATAGCTCAATCAATATTATGGATTGATAATGCATCGGTTGTTTGGAAGAATCTTGAAACGCGTTTCTCGCAAGGAGATATTTTTAAAATCTCCGATATTTAGGATGATCTAACAAATTTTCCTCAAGGTACTTTAGATGTTTCTACTTACTTCACCAAGATCACATCTCTCTGGGAACAAATTGATTCCCTCCGAACTACTCGCAATTGCACATGTGTGATTCCTTGCACTTGTGGTGTCGCCTCCGATCTTCGTCGATACAAACAGCAAGATCGCGTCCTCAAGTTTCTGAAAGGTCTTAATGATCAATTTTCCACGGTTCTCTCTCAACATCTATTGTTGGATTGGACAAGACTTTCTCCATGGTTTTAGGTCAAGAATGTCATTCTTCATCCCCTAACAATGAAACTCCTGAGATATCAGCCATGGCTATGAATTTCCAATCTCACAATACTTCTGGGGGAGCTCGTGGTAATCTCTATTCCTCCTCTCGTGGCCATGGTCGTTCTCAATCAGGTTGCGGTCCTTCCTCAAATCGCACCTGCACTCACTGGGGTCGCCACAACCATACAATCGAAACTTGCTTCATCAAACATGGATATCCCCATGTTAATCACTACAAGAGTCAAAAGCTTTAGATCAATAATGTCGCTGCCTTTTCTGATGTTTCAAATGAATCTACTCAGGAGCCTGAAAATTCTCTTGCTACGATTCACAATCAATACAATCGAATTTTGCAGATGCTCCACCAACAACAATCCTCTACTTCTGCTATAGTCAATATTGATGGCACTCACCTTCCCAACATCAATTATGTTACATCTCCATTCGACAGTAAGCCACTTGTATATTGGGTAATCGATACAGGTGCTACTCATCACATAACTCCAACTTTACAAAACTTTCAATTTCATTGTTATGTACCTCCTATTAACATGAAACTTCCTTATGGAAATATTGTTGTAACAAATATTGCAGGGACAGTTCATCTTTCTAACTCAATAGTTTTGTCAAATGTCTATTATATTCAAAGTTTTCATGTCAATTTAATTTTTGTTACAAAGTTTATTGATTCTTCTTCTTGTACCCTTACCTTTACTAATAAGGAGGGTTTTATTTTGCAGAAAAATTCTTCTAGAATGATTGGTTTAGCTGAACACTATTGAGACCTTTATGTCCTTCAAGCCCATGCTATCCCTTCCCATTCTCTACCCTCCTTTACCTGTAACATTGTTTCTCACAATCACTCTGATATTTGGCATAGCAGACTAGGTCACCATTTCCATGTTGTTCACAAAACTTTGGCTCAACAATGCCCTAGTTTTACTTACTATTCTAATAAAAATGTACCTTGTCATTTTTGTCATTTATCTAAGCAAATGCATTTGCCTTATAGTGATAGTGTTATTGCTTCTTCCAAACCTTTTAATTTGCTTCATGCTGATATATGGGGTCCTTATGCTACCCCTTCCGTTATTAATCAACGTTACTTTCTTACTCTTGTAGATGACTTTACTAGGTTTACCTAGGCTATTTTTATGACAAATAAAAGTGAAACTAGAACTCATTTTATGCACTTTGTTTCTCTTATACAAAATCAGTTTTAAGTTACTTTGAAATGTTTACGTATTGATAATGGTCTGGAATTTCTTATGGCTGATTTGTATCACTCAAAAGGAATCTTGCACCAAAGGTCATTTAGTGAATGTCCTCAATAAAACGGTATCATTGAACATAAACATCAACATATCCTTAATGTCGCAAGATCTCTTTTCTTTCAAGCCAATTTACCGAAAAACTTATGGTACCTTTCCATTGCTCATGTTGTCCATTTAATTAATTGCTTACTATCGCCTATTATTAATTTTCATACTCTATATTTTCTTTTATATAACAAAATTCCCGATTATGATTCTTTAAAATGCTTTGGTTGCCATGCATATGTTTTTACTCTTTCTCGTAATTGCACTAAATTTGATCCTCGTTCACATAATTGTGTGTTTGTTGGCTATAAAGCAGGTGCCATAGGTTTTCTCCTTTATGATTTAACCTCAAACTCTTTTATTATTTCTCATAATGTTGTTTTTTATGAAACATGTTTTCCTTTCAGCATCACTCGTGACCATCGGCCACTCCCTCCTTTACCCACTGATAAGTGTCAATTTGTAGTGCTTTTGTGTATATAGTTTTGTGGCACTTATAGTGTTTTTGTGTAAATTATGTTGAATAATCCCCCGTTTTATGTGTAAATATGTTTAGTTTGTTTATACTCGTGTTTTGATTCCTTTATGTACCATTTGATATTTTTCTATTCATTTTGTAGGTATTGAGGCGTATTTGGAGCATGGGCAAAAAAAGTGTCGAAGACACGGCTTCAAACGCGCGATTTTGAGCAACGAAATCAATTCATCAAAGAATAAGGCTCAAAATAAGGATGATAAAAATCATCAATTTGGTTGCCATTTTGTCATTGTTAGATAGAGCATTGAATAAGCTTTCCAACGCTTCGAACCGGGCGCAATTCGGAGTTACGGTTCTCAAGTTATGGCGAAAATAAAATTTGATTTTTTTTCTACTATCGCTTAGCGAGATTAAGCTCGCTAAGCGAAATTGCCTGGGACAGCAACTCGTTAAAAGGGGCAAAAAACACATTTTTACGTTTTGGTTCTGGGGTATTTGCTCTCAACTCCATCAACCTTCATTTTTTGGTCATTAGAGCTTAGAAGACAACATTTTTGGCTTGCTCTTGGATGATCCGGAGTCGGGAGCTTATTGAGCCGTGTTTGACACCGCGAGAAATTGAGTTTTCTTCACTTCCTCTTCTCTTTGTAACCATTTATGTTGGGGTTTTGTTCTAAGTATACTTTGTTTATATGTATATTTATTGCTCATGGTGTTGTTTAATGCTTTTATTACAAATCTTCATTAGTGATTGCTTTCTCTATGTGGATTTGGATTGTTTCAGACATGGATGATTCGAATCCGGGTATAGGAAGAACATTTCTTGGGTTTTAATTCTAGATACAGATTAAGACTTAGTATTCACTTGTGTATCAAAGTTTAATGCTTCCGTGTTGTTCATGTTGTGCTGAGAAATCGTTGACGCGAGGAAAACGGTTGATTTCTCACTTTGCGTTAGACATAACCTCTGTGTGAGTGGTATGTGATGATGTTGATGAGTAGTTTAGGTTGATTTCAACTGAGTATTAAGTTTAAGTATTTAACGGGTATATGAGTTTCAAATCTTGAGAGTCTCTATTGTCCGAATAATGAAATTCTTTTTATGTTCATAAGTTAAATTCCCGCATTTACTTTAAACCCATTTTAACTTGAGCTCGAAACCATAGAAAATGTTGAACGGCAGTTCGATAGCACTAATCTCTGTGGACACGATAAATCCCGGATGAATATTTCCAAATCTTTTGTTGCTTGCCGCTTTACCGCTTCAACAAAATGGCTCCGTTGTCGGGGATTGGTGTTTTATTGAATTTGCATCGCAATAGTTTCTAACGTTTTGAGTTTTGTATATATCGCACATATTGTATATTCTTACTTGTTTATTTTTATACTTATAGTTGTAAATTCGTTATATCATTGTTTGTTTCTTTTCACGTTTGCTTGTGTGTGGTTAGGAATAACCGGGCGGAAGTAACTTGGAGGAACATTCTTAAATAACAGGCGTCGAGCTTACGACGTTAAACAAGCATGTCTATTCTTTTTAGTTTTTGTTTAGTTTAGGTAGTGTGATGCAATTGACTAAACAAATTTAGATCGGACCAGTTCTTAAATTTCAAATCTTCACTTTTAAATTTGTTTAGACAATTTCATTTGGTCTTTTAGTTTGTTAATATTAATAGTTGTGTGTTTGCCTTTGAGCTTGTTTTGAGTAGCTCGAGGAATTTGAGGTGATTTTCCAAGTTTGATAGTTTCGACTTGCGAGTGTATGGTAATGATTTTGTTAAAGTTTTGTACACGTTCAAGGTATGTGTTTATCGCTTTCTAGACTTTAGCATATTCATGATGCGTAAGCTTTTTACAATTTTTATGCCATTCATTCTTTCGTATAGTTGTTCGTTTGTGAATCACTTTATCTCCTACCCTTTTTGTGAGGTAGTTTTCCATTGTTCACATATGCTGGAGACCACAATTCTTGTTCTAGCTGGATTTTATTATGCTTAATCTTTTATGTGTGTTGATTGTATAACTGCATGAAAGTGATCAAGGCATTTTTGTTCCATTTTGAGCACAACTACCTTGGCCAAATAGTCAATTTACCTTATGAGTGTGTGATCATTAGTAACCCTTTTGAGCTTTTTGTCAACATCTATGTTATTTTTGAAATTAATGCTTGTGTATGAGTGTTTGGTTTTCATTTTTGTATGGATGTTGATTTCTCTTTTTTCTTGAACCCTCAACTTTATGTTGTTGTATGAATTTTTACATTGCCTTAGAAAGTAGGGAGTATTCATATTATGATGTGGTTGAATTCAAGTTGGGGAGAGAATGGTTATGCACTTATTGGTTGATTGCTATGAGGTTGAAAGAAAAGAAAAAGAAAAGAAAAAAATGTGAAAAGAAAAGGAAAGAAAAAAGAGAAAAAGTTTTGAAAAAAAAGAGTATGGAATAATGTTGTGTTAATAAGTGTGTGATTGGTTAGATAAATTTGGGATTCAGATGAAGTTTGATCAAGATTTCTTTGTTTGAGCTTTTGTGAGTTGATCATTCCCTTAGGTTTTGACAAGTTTTTGTTTCGGTTAGCCTTAGGAATTATCCCTTGTTTGTTCACCCGACCACGCTACAACCTTGAAAAGCCCTTGTGATTCTTGCGTTTTGTATTTTCAATACAATTTTTGGATGAGTGCATAGTTTATTCTTTTATTTGCAACATTGTGGGTGAGTGAAAATACCCCATTTTTGTGTTTTTCATTTACTGATGATTGAGTGCTAGGTGTGATTCATTTTTGAACTAGTTTTGTTTTAGAATGGTTGGCATATTCTTTGTATTTAGCATTTGTGTCATGTTTATGTTATCGTCGTAGTTTAGTGGTAAGTATTTGCTTTGTGTGTACCGTTTTACATTTGAGTCATACATTTGTTTCATTTTTTCAAAACTTGTTGATTCGTGATTTTTGGATTTTTGTGTTTGTTTCCTTGAGTTAGTTGATTCTTGTTTAGGGACAAACAAGTTTAAGTTAGGGAGAGTTTGATAAGTGTCAATTTGTAGTGCTTTTGTATATATAGTTTTGTGGCACTTATAGTGTTTTTGTGTAAGTTATGTTGAATAATCCTCCGTTTTGTGTGTAAATACGTTTAGTTTGTTTATACTCATATTTTGATTCCTTTATGTACCATTTGATAGTTTTTTATTCATTTTGTAGGTATTGAGGCGTATTTGAAGCATGGGCAATAAAGTGTCGAAGACAAGGCTTCAAACGCGCGATTTTGAGCAACGGAATCAATTCATCAAAGAATAAGGCTCAAAATAAGGATGATAAAAATCATCAATTTGGTTGCCATTTTGTCATTGTTAGATAGAGCATTGAATAAGCTTTCCAACGCTTCGAACCGGGCGCAATTCGGAGTTACGGTTCTCAAGTTATGGCGAAAATAAAATTTGATTTTTTTTCTACTATCGCTTAGCGAGATTAAGCTCGCTAAGCGAAATTGCCTGGGACAGCAACTCGTTAAAAGGGGCAAAAAACACATTTTTACGTTATGGTTCTGGGGTATTTGCTCTCAACTCCATCAACCTTCATTTTTTGGTCATTAGAGCTTAGAAGACAACATTTTTGGCTTGCTCTTGGATGATCCGGAGTCGGGAGCTTATTGAGCCGTGTTTGACACCGCGAGAAATTGAGTTTTCTTCACTTCCTCTTCTCTTTGTAACCATTTATGTTGGGGTTTTGTTCTAAGTATACTTTGTTTATATGTATATTTATTGCTCATGGTGTTGTTTAATGCTTTCATTACAAATCTTCATTAGTGATTGCTTTCTCTATGTGGATTTGGATTGTTTCAGACATAGATGATTCGAATCCAGGTTTAGGAAGAATATTTATTGGGTTTTAATTCTAGATATAGATTAAGGCTTAGTATTCACTTGTGTATCAAAGTTTAATGCTTCCGTGTTGTTCGTGTTGTGCTAAGAAATCGTTGACGCGAGCAAAACGGTTGATTTCTCACTTTGCGTTAGACATAACCTCTGTGTGAGTGGTACGTGATGATGTTGATGAGTAGTTTAGGTTGATTTCAACTGAGTAGTAAGTTTAAGTATTTAACGGGTATATGAGTTCCAAATCTCGAGAGTCTTTATTGTCCGAATAATGAAATTCTTTTTATGTTCATAAGTTAAATTCCCGCATTTACTTTAAACCCATTTTAACTTGAGCTCGAAACCATAGAAACTGTTGAACGGCAGTTCAATAGCACTAATCTCTGTGGACACGATAAATCCCGGATGAATATTTCCAAATCTTTTGTTGCTTGCCGCTTTACCGCTTCAACAAAATGGTGGTTCACCCGCGTGACAGTCTATATTTTCTTTTATATAACAAACTTCCCGATTATGATTCTTTAAAATGCTTTTGTTTCCATGCATATGTTTTTACTCTTTCTCGTAATCGCACTAAATTTGATCCTCGTTCACATAATTGTTTGTTTGTTGTCTATAAAGCATGTGCCAAAGGTTTTCTCCTTTATGATTTAACCTCAAACTCTTTTATTATTTCTCATAATGTTGTTTTTTATGAAACATGTTTTCCTTTCAGCATCACTCGTGACCATCGGCCACTCCCTCCTTTACCCACCCTTCATCCAACAAATAGTGAACTGGAACCTTTGTCTTTCCAACCCAATTATCCTCATTCTACATCACTGCCTCCTCCTCTAACGCCTAACATCCCGCCGGAATTACCTCCTTCTCACATCACCAATACTCCTCCAATCCATCACCTTAATCCCCCCACTCGTAGGCAGCCTACCAAACAAATTAAACCGCTCTCTTATCTCAATTATTACTATTGTAATCTTCTCAAACATAATTCAGTTACTTATCCTACCTCTACTACCCCATAATTTCCTCTTTCCTCCGTCCTTAATTATGACTTATGCAACAAAGACTACAAACAATTTTGCCTTGGCGTTTCCTCCTCTTTTGAAACATCAACTTATTCCCAGGCCTGCAAATATGACTGCTAGATACAAGCTATGAATACCGAATTGGCTTCCCTTGAACAAACAAATACATGGACCTTAGTTGACCTTCCTCTAAATAAAACACCTATCAGTTGTAAATGGGTCTACAAAATTAATTATCTTGCTAGTGGTAACATTGACAGGTACAGAGCTCGTTTAGTCGCCAAGGGCTATACTCAAATTGAAGGTATTGATTACTTTGACACCTTTTCTCCTGTCGCAAAGTTAACCACTGTAAGAACTCTACTTTCCTTAGCTTCTATTAATAATTGGCATCTAGAACAACTAAATATCAATAATGCTTTTCTTCATGGAGATTTTCATGAAGAGGTTTATACGACAATTCCTCAAGGTTATAAACCTCATCATTCACCTCCTAAAGTTTGTATACTTAATAAAAGTATTTATGGCCTTAAACAAGTTAGTATGCAATGGTATTCCAAATTATTAGAAACTTTACTCTCTCTTGGTTATCAGCATTCCCATGCTGACTATTCCTTTTTCACAAAAGTTACAAACACTAACTTCACAACTTTATTAGTATATGTAGATGATATTGTTCTATCAGACAATAACATTGAAGAAACAAGAATGTCAAACACATTCTTCATTCAAATTTTGTATAAAGGATTTAGGTCCTTTAAGGTTTTTTCTGGGCTTTGAAGTAGCTAGATCCAAATTAGGTATTTTGCTTAATCAACGTAGTTATGCCCTTGATTTACTCCTCAAAACAGATATGTTAGCCTCTAAACCAACATTTACCCCATATAATTCTACAATTAAACTTCATTGTTCTGATTCACCTTTGTACCATGATAACACCCAATATAGAAGGCTAATTGGCCAATTAATTTATTTAACCACTACTCGCCCTGATATTTCTTTTGTTGTTCAGCAGCACAGTCAGTTTGTATCCCAGACAAATGATAACCAATTCAAAGCTAATGTTCGAGTTCTTCAATATTTAAAGAGTAACCCTGCTCAGGGACTGTATTATCCGTCTAATTCTGATTTAATTCTCTCTGGTTTTGGAGACAATGATTGGGCAACTTGCCAAACGACACGCAGATCCACCACTGGCTTTGCCATCTTTCTAGGAAAATCACTAATCTCATGGAAATCCAAGAAGCAGACCATGGTTTCTCGCTCCAACTCAGAAGCCGAATACAGAGCTCTTGTTTCCCTCACATGTGAAGTCCAATGACTTCATTATCTTTCAAGGATTTGCACATCAGTTTCAGCAACCCAACCTCCATCTATTGTGCTAATAGATTTATTGTGTACCTTGCCCACAACCCTACCTTCCATGGAATATCCAAAGACATTGACATTGATTTCCATATCATCCGCGAAAAACTGGTCACCGGCCTCATTAAGTTGTTCCCAATACCTTCCTCTGCACAAATCGCAGATTTCCTTACAAAACCATTGTCTGCTCCCTCTTTTTCCTGTTTTATAGTCAAGCTTGGCCATCTTAGCATCACTTGGCATGTATTTAGGGATTTGTTACACTTTCATAGGCCACTTATTATATATAAATAACCGGTCCCTATGTATAATATTATTGATTCAATATGGAATAAAAAAGGCAGTTTTTGATTGGTTATGATATTCAATAATAGTAATTGTTAAACATTATAAAGCTAAGTGAATCTCATATATTGTAGTGATAATTCGAATATATTTATGTTGGAAAAGATGCATAATAAACAAAAGGAATACATGTACTTAATATCAAAGTGAATTGTTAAAATTTTATCATCAAACTATAACAAAGAAGTCCCAATAAATCTTAACTAAATCGGTGACAACAAGTCAAACATCTCTTAACCAATTCTTGTTTTAGCACGTTAAATCATTTTCATCATCATCCATCTCCATAAAATTAAAATTAATACTGTTAGACAAAGCATTATATAAGGCATATGGTGGATTTCAAACAAAACGTTCTACATATGTCTTATTAAGGAAAAACATTATATACAAGACTTATTAAAGCAAATAATTCTATATGGGGCATATTAAAACATTTTAATAAATCAAGAAAATATCTATAACTAATGAAATTTAGTGTATAAACTGATTTTTCACATAAAATTGCATATATTATTTTTATAAAAAAAAAAATTGTTTTGCAATTTTAACTAGGCCATAAAGGGGTTCTACAATTTCACTCGCATACCCATAATCATACCTATAAACTTTAATTTCAATTGGATTTTTTTACCGTTTTTATTAAATCTAACTTTGTGAAAGAAGAGGACGTAGAATGAAGATTCAGCAAAAACAAATCTCGCAACTTCTCTAAGTATAGTGCAAGGAAGATGAAAAATTCAATAATTGTTTTTTACAGTTTTTCGATTTTTATTTCAATTGCGTTTTTATATTTTTTTATTTTGAAAGTACTAGGAAGATGAATGATTATGCAACTTCAACAAAAAAATCGAGATACCTATACCCAATGAAAGAAAAAAACATAAGCTCGTGACTCACTTATACTTATGTTATAATCTAAATCATTCAATATAATCCAAAGGCTAAAAAGATATTATATATCTAGAATATACTAACATAATCGAGAACTAGTAAAAAGCGAAGAAAATAGTACAATAGTATTATCCTCATGTCCTAATAAAAAGAATGCATGGAGAAACTTCTATTTTCCTTTAACTACATTATGATAGTAGCATAAAAAGTATAATTTTTTTATGCGATGTTGACTCTAATCCAAAACTCATAATTTTCTTCTTTGTTTATCACCCTCCCTTTGAAGAAAAGCCAATAAAAACTCATTCCAAACATCAATAACACCAGGCAAACACCAATGAGTACAATCATTATAACCTTTCATCCATTTATTACCCCAATGTTCACCAGGATGTCCATCTGGTCTCATCATCATTACCTTTGTCACATCCAAAATCTCAAACTTAGTTTTTCCTTTATTATTATTCTTAACCTCTTTAAACTCTTCCATTTGAACGCTCCTTAAATTCCATTCAAATTTACTTGAATCAAATTCCTCTTCATTTATAGGACCTGTCCTATTACAAGACCCTCCAGTGTTCCAGATTCCATTCTCAAAATGAGATGGTGCAAATGTCCTTATAATTGCGAACAATTTCCCATTCTTACAATCTTTGCAATTGTTGATGTATTTCAATGATGTTTTAAACGCCAACCTTAGTGGAAAATCTATGTCGTAGTTTTTGACATTTTTTTCACTACAATAAATGCAACCTAATAATTTTCCACCTTCATGTAAAAACATTAATCTGAAAAACCAATGGCCGCCTGAAATTATCGCGTAGTCCAGTTCAGGTATTACTTTAGCCCAGTCTTCATCTACTTTATCCATTTGCAAGTCAAACACGCCTGACCCTGTTCCATTTACAATTCTTTCTTCACCTTCTATAAGAAATCTACTCCATAATATCATGAGAGTGAAGTCATATCTAGGAAAATAATATGTCCTAAATTTATCTTCTGAGTCCTTGTATATATCTTTTGGAGTTTCATCCTACAAAATAGGAAATTGTGACAAAGAGTAAAAAAATATGAGCACATAATTAACACATACTTTGATCCATGAATCACTTAAATGTTACAAAAAATGCATATATATTTGTATATGAAAAACAAAATAAAGCTTTCTAAAAATAAAATTACTAATTACTTAGAGAAATAATCTAACTATTTCTAAAAACATATTTAACAATTATTAAAACTATATGTTATATAGCTTTCATAATGCTATATAACATCATTATGTGAATTTAAACAACTCTCATATTAGATCACATCTCCAAACTCGACGTATAAAAGATTACACCGTCCAACCTATTAACCAAATGTTGATTGCAAACTGCACCTTAACTTACATTTCACTTTCTAACCACACCTCCATACGCATTTCAAGCTAACAATTGATATTTGACTAATTTTCATAGTTCGATGATAAATTTGACACACTAGGTGGAATAATACAAATAATACTACTAGAAATTTGCAGTAACCAGGTCACGACTATGTTTGTCGTATGCATCTACAATTTAGAAAGAATCTTGATAGCATGTATAAAATATTCACCATCATCTTTCAGGAGGATTGGTCAACAATTCTAGTTGAACCTCCAGAATTTATAGCATGCCAACGACCATTTCTATTCCTACTATTACTGGAACGAAGGTTGATCAAACAGAGAAACTAGTGGTAGTGACTATATTTTTTATTAGACAACACTTAGACATGGGGATACATGACACCGTGTGTGTAGTATCTCAAAAACTTGTTGATATTGTGTTGTCTATAGCTCACAATGAAGTTCAACAAATTAGAAAATTGAAAGCCAAACAAGCTAATTCAAGTGAAAATTATTTCACATCAACCATGTAATAAGTTCAAGGGTATCAAGGTTAGGCAAACGTTTTTTATCAAAATCAACTAACTTAATCTTTCCTTGTTCAACAAGAACTAACTTAATCATTCTCAAAACTATTGAGGTCCAGCATGATCATTAAGACTCTGGATTTAATCAAAAGCATAGTATAACTGTAATAATTGAGTTTTATATCCATATTCCCTATTTTATAACTCCTTTAACTAAAAGAAAGCATAAATGAAGATAAAAAAACATCAAATTAAGGGAGTTGCACACGTTAGATAAAATCAACTAATTATACTAAAAAAAGAGAAGCAAATACCAAACATAGAACACCACAAATCTCATGTATTAAGGATAGAATAAAACATTAGTATCTACTTAAATAGCCAAATGAAGCATCATCATGTTCAGGTCACAATGCAATAACCAATAAGATAATTTTATATAAAAATCCAATCATCTCTAAATTTCAAAAAACATTCATTCAACCAATCATAGTATTTATACATTCATCATCTTTATCTTTACTTCTTTTTATGTATTTCTTAAACTAAAATATATATGTGCTACAATGTTTTTATTTTTAGTATAGATTAAATAAAATACTATGAATTTGTATATAATTAATTTATTTTTAATATTCTAAATTATTTGTTAATATTAAGAATTTAATTGGTATACACTGACGTGTAAAATAATTTTACACCGTCAATGAATCGTGACCGTTAAATATTTATTGAAATTTAATTTTTATTTTAATTATTTATAAAATAATATTTGTGAATGGTTGTGATGCACTGACTGTGTAAAAAAAATTTACACTTAGAGTGTTAATCTCTAATATTAATTTAGAACTTTTTTATAAATGAGATAATAAATATATTGAATAACTTAAAAAATGACTTATAATCTAAAGTTATTTTTTATCAAATAACTGAAATACAACTGATAATTTTCTTAACAATTGCACACAATTTATTTAAATATATTACTTTTACGAAACCAACGGATCAAAAACCTTTCCATACCTTGATTAGCCTAAATATTAATGTTACCACCTTTTTCAATGGCCGCTATTAAAATTAGAAGCACCATTAAACTCATTTAATAGAGATTCTTTTCCTAAATCTCTAAATTTAAATCATTTATTGAAAAAAAAGTATCTAAATATAAATTCTATTTCACACTATAAGATGCATTTTTCTAAAATATAATTCGAATTCAATACCAAAAAAATTAATAATAATTCGAATTAATATTAATTTATTTTAAATTAAAAATCATTACAGGAGTAATTTATTTTAATTTAAATAGTTTTTTCAATATTTTTTGGACTATTTTTCTTCTAAAAAAATTTTGAAAAACCTATTCAAATTAAAATAAATTACTCTATATTTGGAATCAATTGACCGCAATAAATGCCATTATGACATATTTATATAAAAAAAATCGCCCTTATGAATTTTTACAACTAATCAACCATTTAATGGTTGAGTAATGTAAAAAAAAATTCAAGAGGTAAAATTAATGGTTTTTTTTTACCCACCTCCTTATGGGGGTCACCCCAGCGAAAACTCCATTTTATCCCGTTTCGGAAATGCATTTCCAAAATATTTATTTTTCTAAATTTTTCTAGACTTCGGAAGTGCATTTCCGAAAAAATACCAAAAATTGAGATTTTGAATATTTCGGAGATGCATCTCCGAAATAACAAAAAAAAATCTAAAAAATCCCAAAAATTAATTTTAGGATATTAATTAATTCACGTATCATAAATTTGATATAATTTATGAGTAATGAATAATAATAGTTATATATTTTGATATAATTTATGAGTTATGAATAATAGTTATTATATATTTCTATCCTGATTCATATTTTAAAATTTAAAATAATTTTAATTAAAAAAATTAAAATAATTTCACTTACAAAATAAGTTATAATTTTTTATTTATATTTTTGTAATAATTGTTATATATTTATAAAAAAAATTAAAAAAATAAGTGTTTTAATTTATATATTTATATAATAATTATAATAATTATTATATATTTATAGAAATTATAATATATTTATATAATAATTATAAAATTAAAAAAATGAGTGTTTTAATTTATAATAATTATTATATATTTATATAATAAATATTATATATTTATATATTATATATTTATATATTTCACTTATAAAATTAATAATTGTGATTATATATTTATATATCTCTATTCTGATTCATAATTAAAAATGAGTTATAATTTTTTATTTAGTTTAAAAAAATTAAAAAAGATTTTGTCTTAATTTTATTTAATGAATAAATTTTATATTTAATTTTATATAATTCAAAATTTACTTATGAAATTAAGATGTTTTTGATTTATATAAGTTAGTAAAATAATTTTTAATTTTAAAATTATTTAGGAAATTTTGATTCACCTTCATTTTACTGATTCACTTTCATTTTATACCTAATAATTGTATTGATTCACCTTGATTTTAGTTTTTCAATAATTTATTGAATTCTTACGAAGTGTATATCCGAAATATTCCAAGACCAATTTGGTCTTGGAATATTTCGGATATGCATCTCCGAAAACACCGCATCTCCGAAAACACCTTTTTTTTGTGTTTTCGGAAGTGCATTTCCGAAAATACTTTTTTTTCAATAAAAGTACATTTTCGGAAATGTATTTCCGAAACAAGGGGTATTTTGGTAAATTCGGCAGAGGTGGCTAAGAAGGTTAGGAGGTGGGTAAAGAAATTCTCAAATTAATTACCAAGATTTATTTTGGAAGCATTCACTGAATTTATGAATACACTAAACAATTTTATTTATATTGAAGCTTTTTCCTTTTTCTATTAATTTTATTTACAAGAATCATATTCCCCTAATTATGCAAGCAAAGAATTTTCAACACCTCACAAAGCAAAAAAAAAAAAAGCATATTAAATGTAAAAAAGAAAATCCACTTAAGAACTAACCTGTGACAAGAGACAGAGAAGTGAATCCATTTGATTTCTAGCAACAGAATCACCAATGAAAGCCATTTTCTTGCCACGAACAATGTTGAGAAAAATTTTAGGATCAAACATTGGAAGTTCACATTTTTCAGGTTTCCATTTCCAATTAAGAAAATCACTATCCATTCTTCCATGCTTGAAACAATTTTTGCTATCAGGGATTGTAGGGCAACTTGAATTTGTATAGTATGATGACCCTCTCAAACCTCTAATCCAATGACCCTTAAAAAGATCACATGTTTCCTTCTCTAAAAAAATAAAAAATAAAAAAACATCATAACATATTTGAAAATTCGAAATAAAAACACATACTCACGAATATAACAAATTTAAATTAAATATAAAAATCAAAATTTTAGACCTAAAACTATACTTCATTCAAAGTGTTTGAACTCTCCTAATGCTAACGGTTCATGTTTAAATTAATATAGAGTTTTATTCTAACTTAAATAGAATCTGTTAGTGTCCGAGGGAGATTAGTCCGTCAATAAAATTCAAATTTTTAAAAAAAAAAAACAAAAATCTCAATAATTTGAAAAATGACTATTCTGGAGTTACACATTCAAATTTTGGTGATCATCGAATCAACATTAAAAAAAAATTATTTTTTGGTTTGTCCCATGATCAAGATCAAACCGAAAATAATCGAGAATGCATAAATAAGATAAAAAATCATTCAATTTCATATTACCCAATAAAACTCTATAATTCCGGCCACATCATTCCGTTTCCACCATAAATCTCCTATTTTATCTGGTCAAACTAAATTTAAGTTACACATCAAATATAATTCAATGAATATAAACAAAAACTATACAACTATACAAATTTCGTTAAATCTTTTGTTACAAACATATCAAATGAATTCATGATTGAAAAAAAAATCAAACAAACACATATATAAAAATTGAATATGGATCATGTAATCAATTTTGGGACATACCTTTGTGCAATTTGGATGGTGTAACATGTTGATGTTCCTCAATGGTGTCATGTTCTTGACTAGGCACAAAGGTTTTGGCATGATTAGATTCATCGTTTTGAGAATGTTTTTGAATGGTTTCAAGATCTTGATTAGGGACAAGGGTTAAAGGGTTTGGAGAATAAAGGAAGAAGAGACTCAAAATGGTGATTACCAATAGAGATGCGAAAATGAAAGGTAACCCTTTGATTAATAGGTTGGGATAGGTTTCCCTTTGGCCATAGTTGTGAAACCTGTCATGAAAAGACTTTGATGATTTCATGGTTTTCTATAACACTCTCTAGAAACAAGAGTGATAGAGAGAAGAGAAGGAAATAAAATAGGGTTTAATGTGAGAGAGTCATGAGAATCACAAATCAAAGAGAGAAAAATGAAAGTTATGCAATATTGAGAAAAGTTTTTTGGGATTAAAAAAGTAATTTTATTTTGAAAAAATTAAAGAGACAATTCAGATATAGATTAAATTTAATAATTAACTAATTAATTATAACTTTAGAAGAGCATATTCAAAAAAAAAAAAATTCACTATTTTTGTAAATTAAAGAGAATGAGGGTACTTCTCCACAAAAAGAAAACGTAGGGTAAAAGAAACGTCTAGAATCAATATTCTAAAAATAGAAGAGTATAAATATATATTTCTTTTTCAGTAAAAAATGTTTTTATAATCTAAAAAGAAAATTATATAATAAGAAATTATTAAGGACATTAAGATTTTGTTCAATGAACATGATAAGGGAGATGATTGTTAAAATCTAAATTGATCCACATATCATCTAAAAAGTAAGTTATATAATAAGAAATTATTAAGGACATTAAGATTTTGTTCAATGGACATGATAAGGGGTAGGATTGTTGAAATTTAAATTGATCGAAATTAAAACATCAAATCAAAAATTGAATTTCAAAATTAATATAAATCGAACCAAACAATATTTTAAAAATCGGATTGACTTGGCCGGTTGAACTGGTTCAACTTTGAACCATTGTTTAATCCGGTTCGGTTTGGACCAATAAATGGTTAGGACTATAAAATTAGGATAAAATTGCTTCAAGCTCAAAAAACCAAAATAATCGTAAAATTAAAATCGATTTTGGTGAACTAGACCGTTCAAAAAATTAAATATAATTTCTTTATATTTTACTTCATTTTATTTCTTTGTTTAAATCTAAAACATTAATTATAGCAAACATTTAAAATTGTATAGATGGAATAAAGAATAAAACTGAAAGACAAAAGAAAATGTAAATGTAATAAAAAGAGAAGAAATAATGTAATGTTTGTGGACACGGGATAACTGATGTTGGTCTTTAAAGACATGTGAAAAATTATACTGATGAAGAACTTAAGGCTTTTAGTTAAGCAATTAGGACAAATATATACATATTGGTCTTTAACTAATTTTATAATTTCTTATTGGATCTACATTGCATTCTTCATATTTTGTAAGCTTGTTTATTAATATTGTATTTATTTGAGAATTTTATTTTACAAATTATGATATAAATTAATTTTATTAGGATATTTAATAATATATATATATATATATATATATATATATATATATATTTTATTTTTTTAGTTTAAATTTAATATACGGTTGACGGTTGAACCGATTGAACCATGACCCGCATGTTTTAATGGTTCTTTCTTCGGGTCGGTTTTTAAAACATTGGAACCAAACCTTATTCATATATTTTAATACTCATTTATTTTTTTAATATAATGTATTGTATTAATTTATTATTTATTAATATTTAATTTGTTTTAATATTATTTATTAGTTTTATTATTTATTTATTTTTAATTTTTCATATGTCCAAACATAATCAATCAATCTTATTTTATAATTTTAATTTTTAATATGTTATATGTTATATATTACTTCAAAACTATTATTTATACTATTTTTATAATATTAAAAAATTGATCCAAATTAGATCCGATCATATTTTTTAACTAGGCGTCTAAAATTAAATCAAAACGTAAATAATTTTATCTTTGAATCAAATAAATATTTATCTCAAAATCAATATTTTAGTTCAAGGTTTAATGAGTTAAGTGTGAAAGTTGATTTTTCTTACCTTTTGATCGTTACGAGCAGAACAGGTGGCCAGCAACTGTGAGGCTTGAACTTCGGGACGGTTGAGAGAAAAAAGGGGGGTGGTACCTGCAAGACACTCTGATGCCAAAGTAAGTGTTCGGACAACAAGGTACAACAGAAAACTGAGAGATTTTGCGTTGAAATGTACCTTGCCCTCTAAGGCTATAGGGCTATTTATAGGATAATTCTGTAACGGTCGACTCCATCTTTTGAGGGTCTATGCGTGATTTGCAGCCAGGAAACACGGAGAGCTGGCCGTGTTGCCAGGCACAAAGCTTCAGCGTGCTTGGTCCTAACT
Source organism: Vicia villosa (assembly GCF_029867415.1). NCBI lineage: Eukaryota > Viridiplantae > Streptophyta > Magnoliopsida > Fabales > Fabaceae > Vicia > Vicia villosa. The sequence continues at coordinate 161,113,141 of NC_081181.1, forward strand.
TGCTATTGCCCAGAATGTGTCGGGGAAGGCTGTCGCGTGATTGGGTCAGAACGCGTTAGGCCAAAGAGTGGATTGGGCCAATTTGGATAATTGGGCCAGTCCAGAACAACCTTGTATATTTTTTTGTTAAGAAGTTTAGTAGTTGGAATTTCACATTTTAAATGTGAATTAATGGGATGTGATCTGTTCGAACTTACGCGTCTTTATACAGCTTCCAACCGAGTTGACATAACAAATTTTTTTATATTTTTTAATTTTAATGACTAATTCTTATTATAGACATTTTTTTTAATCAAAGAAATATTTATTAATTAAAAAAAGATACAATCATCTGACCACAAGGTCCAACCATCCAAACAGACAAAAACAAATAAGTGACCTAATTACATCATCATTTTAGCTATGTGACTCCTAAGTTTAGTCGTATGCCAACCCCTGTATACCAATATATCTATAATTTTTTCCCCAATCAAAGTATTATCTACATTGTTTCCAAGGCACTCATCATTTCTATACTTCCAAATGCTATAAACTATCTCAGCAAAGGCCATATTCAAAATGGAGGCATTCCAATCCTTTTTCTCTAGTGGTATCAATTATCTAATGAAGCTCTTCATCCCACACTTTAGGGTCATGATCCCTATCAATCCAACTCAGCATTTTACTCCATATATTTTTGGTTTTATTACAAGTAAAAAACAAGCGGTTCATTTATTCCTCCTCGCACTTACAAAGACTGCACAGACTATTTTGAAGCATGTCAAATATCTTTAGTTTGTCTTTTGTGGCCATTTTGCCATGACATGCAAGCCAAAGACAAAAGAGGGATTTAGGTCTGGCTTTGTTGATGTTGAACACCTTCCTATAGGGCACCCTTTCCTCATCATCAATGAGTTTGGTGTAGTACTTCTTCATAGGGAACTTTTGTAGTACCATAGACTGATCCCATATTTGTTGGACATTGCATATGCTCTCTTTCTGTTGCAAGATACTCCTGAATATCTAGGGGTTTGTATCGTTGCCTTCATACTCCAACACATGCTTACCTTTTAGGTAATATGTGTGGATTCATCTCACCCACATATTATCTGCTTTCCTACACACATTCCAGAGATATTTCATAAGTGCAACACAGTTCCACACAGTCAGGTTAATGTTACCAAGCCCTCCTTGTTTCCCGGTGGTGCACAGTCACTACCAAGCCACTGGACTCTTTCATCTAACTTCATGATTTCCAGTCCATATGAAGGTCATGCAAATGCTATCAATCTTATTAATCAGAAATTTAGGAATAGGAAAATATTGCATCCAATATTGGGTAATAGCACAAGAGATACTATTAACCAATTAAATTCTCCTTGCATGGCTAAGGATTTTAGTAGCCCAATGATTAACTCTCCCTATAATATTCTCAACCGGGGGTATGTAGTGGTTTATTGTTAACTTCCTACTGGTTAAGGGACTCCTAGGTATCTGACTGGCAGAACACCATCTTCAAACTCATTAATATCTCTCAGCATCACCTTAGTTTAATAATCCACTCCTCCTAAGTACATTTTGCATTTGGAGGGGTTCATAACAAGACCAGTTGAGGCAGAAAACATCTTGAAGGTGTCAATTATCATCTCCATTTATTTGGCATCACCCCTACAAAGTAAGAGGACATCATCTACAAATATCAAGTTGGTAAGGCACAATTTCTCACATTTAGCATGATGGTTTAAGTTTGCATCTCTCTGCATCTTGAGCATACACCTATGCATATATTCCATTACGATCACGAAGAGCAAGGGGACATGGGATCCCATTGCCTTATTCCTCTCTTGGCCTGCATACAATCAGACAACTCCCGGTCAATATTAAATTTATAGGATATAGTAGTAAGTCATTATCCAATTGATGAAAATCCTATGAATGCCAATCTCCTTCAAAATACTCTCCATGGATTGTCAATTGACCATGTCATAGGATTTTTAAAGGTCAAGTTGCATCATAACTCTAGGTGTGCCTCATTTCCTATTTTACCCTTTAAGTAGCTCATAGGCCAAAAGAATGCGCTTATGGATGTTTTGCCCAAGTACAAAATAAGTCTGGAAGGGACTTATTATGCTATGCAGAACCTTCCCTAGTCTATCAGTCAAGATTCTATAAATAATTTTGTAAAATGTTATGCATCCAGCAATGGGTCTATACTCTTTAACAGTTCTAGCATTTTCATTCTTAGGGATCAAGGTGACCACAATGCGGTTGAACTCTCTAAAGATTCTACCAACATCAAAGAGCTCTTTGGTAGCTTTAATCACGTCATTTTTTATGGTATTCCGTCTAGCTTTAAAAAAAACCTAGCTCCATATCCATCCACTCCATGAGCTTTCATATCCCTAATACCTTTGAGAGCTTTGACAATCTCTTCTTTAGTTACACTGCTAACCAAGAATTGTCTTTGCTCCATGTTCAGTTGATTTCCATATCTCATTGCCTCAATTCAATAAGAGTCAAGCTATTATCTTCTTTCCCCATCAGCTTACCATAAAATTCCATGAAGTCCTGCATAATATCAAGGTGAGATTGGAGGGGGGTTCCATCAATTTTGTGGAGTCCTTCATAATTTTGGCATTTTGTTTAGTTTTTATGGAAGCATAGAAGAATGAATTATTTCCATCCCCCGTCATTAGCCAGTCAACTTTTTCCCTCTACATAAACATCTTCTACTCAAGCTCATTATACTTTATAACCTCCTCAGTATGCTTCTTGGCCTTCTTCATTTTTTGGACATCCATTCTATTAGCAATGAGATCAATCTGGGCCTGATTAGGGTCATGTCTAGCTTTCACAAGGTTCTCTTTAAATTTAGACAAGGGTTTAATAAACTATTTTAGGATAGGTTGCAGCCTCATGAATTCTGCCAAAGCACTTTCATAGGCTCCCCCTAGCAGGTTTCTCCCAGCAATTTTTCACCACCTCATCATAGCCTTCCATGTCCACCAAATAGTTATTGAATTTGAATAGCTCTTTAGGTTTCCTTTCAATGCAATTGTTAGCTACATGCAATAAAGCATGGTCAAATATGTTAAGGGGGCTGTTTAGTACTGCATCCAGATTCTTTTGAAACCACTCCAAGTTGCCCAATAATTTTTCAATTATAGAGTATATAGTACCCACCACGTGCTTGTTAAACCAAGTGAAGTAATCACCTATACTATCCATTTCATAGAGTCTTGTAGAATTCATCATATTTTGTAAATCTACAAACTCAACTTCCATAACCATTTTACCTCTAATACGATCTTGAGCCTTTCCACATTATTGAAATCTCCAATAACACACCATGCTCCTTGATGAGTGCTATGAATTTTCTCAATTTCCTTCCACAAAATCCTCCTTTTTTCCAATTGATTATGAACATATACAGTTGTTAGCCAATATTTAAACCCATCATTGACATCAAAGACACCACAATAAATATACTGACTAGAACTTTGCACCTTCTTAATCTCAACTTTGTATTGTCCCACTCAATCCAAAGCCTTCCATTCTCATGGTTAAGGTAGTTATCCAAAAAGTTATTAGGGAGGTGAAGCTTATCTCTGATACTTTCAGCTTTATTATTCTTTACTCTAGTTTCAATCAAGACAACAATTGTAGGCTTAAGCTTAAGGAGACGGGAGCTAATATCCCTTAGCTTTCTCACTTTATTGAGCCCCCTTAAGTTCTATGAGACAGTCATGATCACTTTCCTATGGCAAAAAGAGGTTCATTCAAAACCTAAAGTGCCTTAAATCAATTATCATAGTGAACATCAGAAGTAGCTCTAATAGAAACTATACCTTAACCTCAATCTCTTATAGCTCTTGTCGCCTTAGTCCACTCCCTATGCCCAGCATCATTGTTTTGAATAACATTCTCTTTTGGCGTCAGAGGAGGTGTTGATTCCTTTGTAGGTTCTAGAGGCTTTTGCTTCAGTCTCCATTGCTGAATTTTAGCCATAACTCCACATTGATGTCCCACTTTTTGGCATTTCTCACAAAACACGGGGTTCCATTCATATTAAACGGCCTTCTTAGGTTTCCTAACTTCACAGTCCTTAATGGTGATCACTTTTACCAATTTCTGCGTTATGTCCACTTTTACCAAAATTCTAGCATACGACACTCTGAGTTTGTCTGTCGTGCACTCATCAGTCACCATAGGGTTTCTAATCGTGCTCCCAATCTTATTTAGACTCTATGCACCCCAAATATGGAGGGGAGTTGGGGAATTTTAACCCAAATTGGTAAGGTTCTAAGAAAATCATTTCTCAAATTGAAATAAGGTCGTCATTCCTTCAAGATCATAGATCTATTTTTGATGGTGTATGGTCCTTTCATCATAACAGCATCCATATCTGCGTGATAATTGAATCGGAGTAGGAAGTAGCCTTTATTGTGGTAAACAGATCGGGAATCTTCACAAAGTTCCATGTCTTCATCGTGTTCATACTCAGATCATCACCCATCACATACACAATCATAGCATTATCCCATAATTGAATTTTTGATTCTATGTCATCTTGTTCAATTTCAATCTCCACTTCACCGTTCATCAGTTAGGGCACACCATACTTCATAGTCCTTCCTTTCGGTGGATTGCGATTATCGCTCAGAATATCAACCCAGAGTTTTCGTTTCTCCGACGCCTTCTTCATCATTTCCGTTAAGGTTTTCGCATAAATCACATCATTGTTCTTCTTCTCACCTTTGATACTTGATTCTCCAGTTACCATGCTTTTAATCACGTTCTCCACATCCGGTTGAGTCTCTGAGAGAGGATGGCTCATTGGTGATGAAGGCGCCGTAGTATTCGACCACCCGCGCCCTCGTTTCGTCATCTGAAAGTTCTCTTTTATTATTAAGTGAACTCTTATTGTTGATATTTAATGAAACTTGTAAATAATAATATAATATTCTCAAGTCAATCTTTAATATTTTGTCAAAATAAGTTAGTTATTTATATTTATCACTTAACTTGTAGATTTAATTTAAATATATTAGTCTTTTATATTTTGAGTAATTGAGTACTCAAAACAATAATGTGATTTCTTAAATTAAATATATTAATAGATTTGAGAAGTATTGACATACCTCAAGTATACGGTATTGGGAAGTAGTAAAATAGTATGTCGATGTTCAGAGACCAATTGTTTGAATATCAATTTCTATCATATCGGTGTAAAGCTAAAACAATTAAAAATTAGTTTGTGACCGGTTTTTGCATTTGAAAATAAAATAAGTAAAACAATGAGAGTTTAGGATTGATTCATGCCTTTAATTCTCTTGCAAACCTTACTTTTGTTACGAGAATACAACTAATTTTGTAGAAAAATAAAAAGGGTAGAGAACACTCACTTTCATCAGCGTGTTGTCTTGCTCTTATCAAATATGCTACCCATTTTCGCCAGTGTAGTCTAATTGATCATAGTCCATTTTTCAGAGCAACTATTAATCAAAAAATATTTTATATGTTGAATAGTTGAGACACTTTCTTCGCCTGAATCTGACAATTCAGTGTTTCTAATTCCAATATCGTACTACACCCTTTCAGTGTATAGGTTATATCCATTTCATTCCTACTTTCAGAGTGAAATTAAATATATTTAAGATCAAAAACATCAAAACATATTTTCCTAAAGGTCTCGTAACAAATCACCTAAGGATCTACACGTGGATTATTACAAGGCAATCCAAATTTCTCTAAACTGTTAATATAAATTAGTTTATATACAAATTAATTTATTAATATTCTGTGTCAACAATGTAATTTTTTTAAAAATTATTTCCCCTCAGTTTTGGTCATAAACCTAGAGGTAAGTGACGCTAATTTTGAAAATATAAAAAACTATTGATGGTGATCGAATCAACGACCAATTCAACTATCGCCTCAAAAACTGAGGGGTTAAGTGGCAAGTTATTATGACTATATTCGTTATTTCGCCTCTATAACCAAGGTTATATCAATTTCGTATTCAAGATTAAAAGAGTTTTTGTAGTAGTGAGAAAAAAATATACATTCTTCAAAAACCACACACTACTAATACTAAATCAAGTTGTACATCAAAATTACTTCCAACTCAGTCATAATTCGAACCATCCTACAGAGGTGATATGTTGTTGTATCCTCCTTCTTTATCCATAGTACCAGAAAATATTCTCCCTGGAGCTCACCCAATAAACAGAATAGGGTGCCTACTTTGATATCGATTGAAATTCTGGCACATATACAACAGATGTCAAGATAGATGTCCTAACAACACACAATACCAAGACATATGTTATAACGTTTGCTGGTTGACAGCACAATTATAAAAACTCAAAACTTAAATGCAGAATGATAAATAACACAGGAAATTGTTAACCCAGTTCAGTGAAACAACGCCTAATCTGAGGGTTACTAAGCCATGAAGGAAATCCACTATTAGCAGTATCAGTTCAACGCCTATATAGTCCTAGTTTACAACTTATCTCCTAATCCCTATCCAGTGCAACTTCTACCTAGAAATCAACATCTAGATATGAGGAATTGACATCTCACTTCCAATCAACGCAATGGTAAAAGCAGTCACGCACCCTATGACCAGAGGAAAAAAAATATTACACTTTCAAATAAACAATACTTAGTCAAGAACCTCAACTGAGAACAATACTTGATCTTGCTTAAAAGCTTTGATCAAGAAAAATACTTAACTTTATTTCTTAAAAGCTTCAAGAGTGATAACATACGTCCACCTCAATGTATCAGAAGATACATGAGTGACCCAAAGAAAGAACACACGGAAAACTTAAACTCCCTTCAAAACCTAAACCCTTATTGCACCCACGGTTTCCCTTATGTGAATACTTGCAAAAATAGGTTTAACAAGTCTCTATTTATAGACTCTTGCAATATGGACTTAAACATCTGAATAAAATCCATTATTCTCCTTTCTGAAACAACTGCAAGAACTTCACACAAATAGGAACAAAACAAATCAAATCAGATCTTAGTTTTATAAAAAAGGTTTCAAAGATTCTTTTTCTAAAAACCAAAATAAATATGCATTTTTCCTAAAACTCTTTGATTATTTTTCTATCAAATCTTTGAAGGATTAAAAACCCGTATAAACTGTCAGGATGTTCTGATATAGAATGTCACAACATCTGGAAAAATATTTGTCAAAAGACATAATAGTTGAACCTGTTATGACATTAGGACAAGATGTTTCAACATCTTGCTTAGTATCAGTTAAGAACCATGTTTTAAAAAAATTATGCCAATCACAAAACCACGGAACTAACAACATCAAAAGTTTGACTTTGTCATTGCAAGATTCACCAACTAAAGGGAGACACACAACTTAGGGAGGGACTTTTCATTCTTATCAAACAAGAATTCAAAGAGTTTGTCGTCATCAAAAAGGGGGAGAATGTGAAGAATATGTCTTATATCTAGTTCAGTTTTGATGAAGACAAATATGATCAAAGAAGAAAGGATAAAAATGTCATGCACAACAATGATAAAGTTTATCAAGAAGGATAAACATAAAAATTCAAGTGAAGATTTGAAAGAAGTGAACATAACCAAGGTACTCATTTCAATTCATACTATATAATTTTAAATTTCTCATTATTTTATATCTTACTTCATCTAAAACCTTCTTACATCATCATACATGATCATCTAAAATCTTTTTCACCTAATTCTTGTGACAAGTGTTTGTACACAAAGTTGTGTGAGAATATTGTGATATCTCTTTGTCTCTATGTGTATTATATGTTGATCATTATCAACTAGATGAATGAAATCTTAGAAAGAAATATGTTTCTAGATTCCACATTCAAGATGCAAAGATCTTGAAATAGTGGACACCCTTTTTTCGATCAAAGTAAAGTGAATGAGTGGAGGTTAAAAACATAGTCAAACACACTATATAGAGAAAACTTCCACATTCAAGATGAAAGATCTTGGACTAGTTGACACTCTTTGGGGGATCAAAATGATGCAAAATAGTGGGTGTTATGAACTTAATCAAACACACTTTGTTGAGAAAGTTCTTGATAAGTTCTAATTGTTACGTTTCAAGAAAGTGAATATTCAATTTGATCTTAGTGCCAACATGAAGATGGAAGAGTTGTGGCCATATTAGAATACACAAGTGAAATTGGTTTTCTAAAGCAATGAACTATATTGGACATAGCATTTGCAGTCATTAAATGAGTAGATTTACTAGCCATCTAAATGGAGAGCATTGGAAGGCCATCACAAGGATTTTCGATTATCTTTTAAAAACCAAAATCTTGACCTCCATTATGGTAGGTTTCTTGCCATATTAGAAGGATATACCAATGTGAGTTGGATATCGAGTGTTGGAGATCATAAATTTACAAATTAGTGAATATTTACACTAGATGAGATCTAATTTCTTGGATGAGAAAGAAATAAACATGCATCACTTTTTAAACCATGGAATCAAAGTTTATGGATATCGCTTCCGCTGGTCAACAATTTGAATGGTTGAGGGATCTTTTGTTGGAAGTTTCATTGGCTAAAGACAATGTTTCAAAGGTGTTGACACGTTGCGATAGTCAGGCCATTTTATTTAGAGCGTTCAGCGAAGTGTATAATGGAAAAGTCTAAACACATAGGACTTAGACATTATTTTGTGAGAAAATTGATTAAGAATGGAAAAAAATTTACTCATTTATATACAAACTAGCTATAATTTGGTCGATCCATTTACTAAGCCGAGACTTAGTAAAAACAACCTCAAGAGGTGTGGGGTTAAAATTCCTAGAGTAAGAGTTCCAAAAGCGGCGACAATCCAATCTTACGTTAACTGAACATTAACTTCAAGATTCAATGGATAACAATAAGTCGTTGATTTGGATGATTGGCGAACATTTCCTAATAATGTTGACCTTAAAATTGAGGGTTGAGTTTTTCTTTTAAACTCTTAATGAAGTTCAATACCAAGGATACGTGTCTTATAGAAAAAGACATAATATGAACTTCACCTATGTGAATTTCGAGATGGTGCCGTCTCAAAGTGAGAGTTGAAGTTTCTCTCACAAAAAAAATTCATGAAACATGAAAGCATATGGCCATAAATAAGTGCTAGGCGAGAAATGTAGGCGAAGAACCTTTAACGAATGTGCGTAAGGTAATGCCGGTCTATTCACATGGATTAATGATTTTAAAGCATTTCTACCTACATTTTCGATTAGACTTTACGTTGTTTATACTAAGGTTAAGTTTTAAATCGAAAGATACCTAACTGTATTAACATTCTTTGTTTCTCTTTTTTTAGAATTGATCTTGTCATTATTTGAACAAGTGGGGATTGTTATAAATTATTAATAGTTAATAACAAATAATCATCACCGGGTGTTCTATAATGACAAGAAAATATGCATGTGAAATTTGTTTTGAAAATAGGTCACACTTAGTGAAATGTTGCAGTAGGCAGTATTTTGAATTCAAAAATAGACAACACTCCGTAAAGTATTGCAGAATACAAAACAATACAACATTCGATAATTGTTGATGTAGGCGAAACAATACACCTTTTGGTAAATGTGTTGCTGAAAGGGTGTTGTTTCATCAAGGGTCACAATAAAATATACACTTTCTTCACCAAAAATTCCAGACACCCTTTGCTACATTCGAGTTTCCATCGGTCTTGCGTAAACTCAATAAAAGATTGAATTTTCCTTTGGGTATTCTTGCGTTCCAACTCTAAGACATATTTAAAAGTGCTTAAAATACTTATAAGAAAAGTGTGCATTCAAATAATTGTGCATTCAAAGATATATCTACGATAGAAAAATAAAAGATTTTTTGACATTTCGTCAGGGGTGTTTAACAGATAACATAGTGCAAAAAAGAAATTCACTATTCTTAAATTAAACTGGACCATAAAAAGCAAACATTTAGCCCATATAAAAATTGGGTCAGGCTTGCATAGAACATGAGATTTCAAGTCGTTACGGTACCAACATCTTCATGCTATTTTCTTTTTAAAAAAATAATATTATCAAACACTTTAATATTATTATGTTATTTTAAAACTATTGATAAGAAACATATTTAACTATATAAATTTACTAAATAGAAATATATTTACTAGCAATAAATTAATTCAACCTCAACTGATCATGTAACATGATAAACCAAAAAAAAAATACAGTAACTAAAAACTTTAGAATTTATAAATTGTAATTAGGTTTATTTAAAAGAATAAAACTTCAACTTTTCACCTATAAACTTTAAACCTTTTTTAACGAAAGTGTACATATATAACTAGGGTGAAAATATGTCACATCAACTAACAAACACCTACAGCTTAGCCTACACAGATTTACGTTGAATTTGATTTTTTTTAAGTAAAAAAAGCATAAGCTTTTTATAAGCCTATTAATTAAAAAAGCAAGCCACAGGCCATAAAAAAGTATTTTATATCTATCATACCGACTTATTTAAATAAATAAGTATAAATTTATTATTATTATTATTATATTTTATTTATACTTAGAAATAAAATACAAAAATAAATCTAATTATCTTGAAGAATTTGTGAAAATAAGGTGAAAAAAGTTTATGAGTAATGTCATTAGTTGTTTTTATAAGTTCTCTTAAACAAATAATATCCCAAAACTTATGTTAATAGGTAAACTTAAATAAGTAAATGCTAATAAATATTTAGTCTCATTGATATTTTAATTTGTTAATCGATTTAAGCATTAGTTGAATCACTTATTATAAATGTTCAAATAAAATAAACTTTTATGTAGCCTATTGGGCCAAATAAATCTTTGAAAAGACCAAGTTAAGACTTAAAAATAAGTCTGTGATAAACTACAGGATATACTTAGAGAATTTCTTTATTGACCCCCTACGGAGGTGATCTCCGGCGAAAACTCCTAAATACCTCTATTTCGGAAATGCATTTCCAAAGTAATATATAACATGATACAATATCTAAATTGACTATAAGTTTATGTTTATGTTTATATTTGTTATTTATTTATTTATTATTTTGAAAGAGGTGAAAATAATTTTAGAATTATAAATTAATTAGAATGTGTTTCGTTTTTCAATAAATTTAATTAATTATATTTTTAGAATTGATTTTATTTGAAGTTAAAAAAATATTTAAGTTTTTGAATTTAAACAAGATAATTATATTGAAATTTATTCTTTAATTTATTTTATAAAAATGTATTAAACATAAATCATTTTAACTTCAACTAATTTTTAATAGAAATAAATCAATTTATTCTAAAATCAATTTATTCTAAAATCAATTTTTATGATTATAAAAATAAAGATACACTAAATTATATTTCAAGATTTAGCATGATATTTAGAGATAGTGACATTCCATAACATATTTTTATTATATTTTATAATATATTCTTTACTTAGTTAAAACAATTAATTTTTATATCAAAATCATAAATGGGAGGATGTTCTTTTTCGGAAATATACTTCCAAAACACCAAAAAAAATGGATGTTTTCGGAAATGCATCTCCAAAAATATTCCTATTTCATGTTTTCGGAAGTACATTTCCAAATTCTGAGAAAATTTTTTAAAAAAAAAATTATTTCAAAAATACATTTTTGAAATAGGAGTATTTTTTATTTTTAGCCGCGGGTGACAAAAAGACAGGGGTCAATAAAAAAATTATCTAAACTTAGACTTAAACTTTATAATTTTTATTAAACTTAGACTTAAACTTTATAATTTTTATTAAACTTAGATTTGACAAATATAGCTCCGCCCAACTTTTAACATTACATAATAGGTAAAAATTCAATGGATGATAATATGGGAGATATAATTAGTTGTCAATTTGATTTTCCCTATATTATACTAGTATTATTAATATATTATTATAATAAAATATTTAATATTGATGATGGAAATTCTTGCAGAGTGCTGACAACATGGGTAACAGTTTGCACTTTGCAGGCCTTTTTTCAATAAAAAAATAGGATCAGAGATTTTTTTTTAGCGGACATTCTTTTGATTTTTTAATGTCATGCAGTGCAGTGTCTTTTCCATTTCCACTTGGTGGATTGTGACAGACACCAAAGATATTGCCACAACCCACAAGTCAAAAGCACCATTTTGAAAATGGTACGAGGCTGCATTTCAAAAAAAAATTATAAAAACCTTATTTCATTTTATAGTTCAAATATTTTTCTAACATTTACTTTTAAAATCTTAAAATTTAATTACATTCCTATAAAATGTTTGAATCTTGATAGTTTTGAGATATGAAATTGTTTTAAACTGTTTTATATTTTTGAAAAAAATATATACAAGTAAAAGACTTCATATAATATGGAAGGAGACAAATGGACTAAATTACAATAAATACAAGAATAAGATACAAACTACAAAACATTATAAACAAAATTGTACCTAGTATGAATTATACTCAGATTTGGATCATTTCAATTTCTATTTACCTCAATCCCTCTCTACTTAACATGTTGGTGCTTGCTTTTAAATTTGAAAATGCATTATCGCCTATATAACCAAAGGTCGTTTTCTCTCTTCTAAACATTGAACAACTTTTGCTTTGTTTTTCATGAAAAACATGCATTTTTTTAATATTTTTTCTGCAAGTCTTGGTAGCTCCCAAAAAACATAATTTCATCCAAACATACAAACCTTATCAAGGAAACCATATTGTTGTTACTTTTAGCTAATGATAAAATCGTGTTTCAAAAGATAAGAGCTCTAGAAACTATTAGGGCCAACATATGACAATCACAAGCTTACATTTCGACAGCAACTATTTGGATCCAATTACTTTATAAACATAAGATCTATGTTATGTTATTCTTCAGACAGAAGTTTATATAGGCATATCATAAAATCTTGAAAACAACCACCATTCAGAGATTATTAGATTAACAGAACGAGAACTAAACTTATCACGTTATTTGTGATGAGTTCGTGTGGTTGTTTTTTGCAACATAATTTCAGTAAAAACTAGCAAAACGCTTGTACATACGCATTCACTAAAAATATTTAAGGGCAGCCATGTCCTAAAGCAGGACAAATTTAAAGGGATTTCGTAGCAGTTCCAGTAATGATACCCAAAAGAAAAATGATGCAACAGCACAGCCATGTAATAACATTAAGTGGGAGAAGTGACAAATTGTACATGGTGGCTAACCTGTGCATATATCAATAATAACCAGAATGTGATACTGATAAGTAACAAAATTCGCAAGTCATGACTACCGGGCAATAACTATATATGTAACAAAAGTTGAAAAAAAATTGATTTCAACAAGCCAAACTGGCTTCAAGCCTAGCCAGTTCAGTTCATACATCCAATCCTCTCCTTCCAAATGTTTGAGAATGGATTGGGCTCAGTGTTGCAGAAAAGTAACAGTCAAACACTTCTATGCCAATTTCTGATTCTAGGCGGGCGCATATTATCACATCTGATGTTTCAGTTAGATATCTACACAGGAAAACAAAACTCATCTTCAAGGGGCAATCTGTGTGACCAGATTAGCACAAAATAACCGCAATTGTAGGATCTGATCACTTTAAGCACATCAGCAGCACGGGTAGCATCACTCATAAATTCCCCATTTTTTGACACTCCATAAAAGCTGCATATAGACAGAAGAGTTAAGGCTTCAATACATTAAAAGTTTTTTAAATATTACCAAAACAGAACAATCAGAAATATGCAAACAAATCTGAAGTATAAAAGAAGGAAGCAGAAAAGAGACGCATCTTGAATACAAGATTGTTGACCCAATTAAAAATATGCTTGGTACACAACAAAATCCCCCAATTCGAAAAGACAAGCAAACTATGTTTAGGATCAAGGTTTTGAAAATAAATTTAAAGGGTTGACAGGGTCAGATGGCTTACAAGAGGCTGATTTCTTAAATAAATTGCTTTGAAGAGCCATCATCCTATTGCCATGAGGGATGTTTGTAACTGAATCGATCAGTTCCATCCCAACCACCATCAGGTTCTTTTCTTTTTAATGCACCGGCCATCTGAAACATCTTCAAGTGATCCTCCATCAAGGCTTGTTGTTGACTGGGGACAGGCATCTGTCTCAATCCTGAAGGCAATCTGTCATCTCTGCGCTCGGTATCTGTAACACCAGGGCCTGAATTAAGATCCAGACTCTGACTACCCCATTTTCTGCTGTCGGGAATTACATTGCTTGTACCACCGGGAAGACTCATAACATAGGGACGGGGATATGTAGATGAGACAACGCCACCAGGCCCAATGGGCTGTGAGGGCATGGTAGGAAAGCAAAGTCCGGGCACGTTTGTTGAATCCATAAATGGTGTTGAACAACCAGAAAAGGCATTTGAAGATAACGGAAAATTGGTTTCAAATGGAAATCCTGGATATGGAAAGGGAGTAGAAGGTGGATATGCAACAGCTGGAGAGGATGAGAGCACCGGCCCTCTGTAAATTTCAGGACTAAAAGGCGTGCTACCTGTGGAACCTATGATGCGCTGTGTCCCAGAACCGCCAACATAACTCTGCTCCCCTCGACCAGTCAGAATTGGTGGGACAGTAATTGCAGAATACGAATTGCCCGGAGGAAACCATGAAGAATAATTTCCAAATTCTGCATTATTTGTTCTGGTGCCATGAACAGAACTTGAAAATGGGATAGTACTTTTCATCTGCAGAGTGCGAGTTGGGACTTCGGTGCTAACTTCATCAAGGCCTGGTCCATTATTTAAATCGAAGTCTCTGGAGACACTTCCACCATTAGATAACCCACTGGACAATGAAGGTTGTTTACTTGGTAAAGGAATATCCATTTTACCCATAGAGAAAGATCCAGCTTCAGGAGTCTCGTCTAACCTGTTTAGATCAAGATCAAATCCCACAGAGCTGCGGTCATGAGTACCGGACTCTAAGGAACCCCGGTAAGCAACATCCTCAAAACTGATTTCATCTGCCACATTTAAATCAAAATCTAAGGGTGCACGGTCTTGTTTGACTGAGGTGGTGTCGACTGATGGAATATCAACAGTATTTGATAGCATCTCAGCATTTTTCCTAGGTTCAGCTGGCCGGAATGCACTTGTAGCAGCTGACCCTTTCCACCCAAGTTCGCCCTTACTTCGCAATGGATTTTCTGGCGGAACAACCGGTCCTTTGGCAGCAGAAGCTACTGTAATTGAAGCATGGAAGGCCCCAGAGAGGGAAGGAATGGGAAAAGGCAATGGGCAAGGAACATGAACTGCAGATGAACTGATAGGTTCTTCCGGTCTAACAATATCCCCCTGGCCTACATCCTCAACAGGGTATCCCTCATTTAAATCAAAGTCCAGTTTTACAGCTGCATCAGAAGTAGAAGCAATTGGGGATGGATTAGCATTGCCTGCAATCAACTCCTCAGCAACTACAGATTTCTTTCTTTCAAGATTAGAATCACATGGTTTCGGATCTTCGTTCTCTTTTACAGGAATTGGTAAATCTGGGTGAGCTAATGAACCAGAGCCAATAACCTCTTTTCTACCAAAATTCTCTTCAGAACGTTCATTAACATCATCTGCAACTGCTGAATCCAGATCCATTCGTTTTACATCAGGCTTAATATCAACTGGCATCACACGATTATCATTTTCATCCCTGGCTACCGTCAAAGCATTACCAGAAGAAGGTGACTCCCTTTTTATATCAATAGACTCGCAGTTATCTGTAACTGGTGAGCCTTTTTGCACAGGCATAACAATACCTGTCACTTTATCTGCACCGATCTGGGTCTTACTATCTGCGCCTGAAGATAACTCGGGGGATCTTTTACCTTGATCATTTTCATTCATACCACTTGCAACTGTTTCTGAAACCAACATTTTTTCGTGCTCTGCAATACCGCCAACCATGTTAGAAATCTTCTGATCATCATCAAATGAGGAAGTCCCCGACTTCAATTTAGAGCTAGAACTACTGCAGTTTTTAGCCCATTGAGCTCCTGATTCCCTCTGCTCCTGAAAACGCTCTGCTCCTTCAACTTCTGCATGAGTCTCCTTTCTACCTGGAAACACAGTTTCAGAAGTCTCCCCTTTGGTATCTGGTCGTAAGCATGGAACTTCAGCATTTTGTATCGCATCTGTAGTAGAGAAATTTATTTGAGTTTTGCTGTCACCAGTTTTCTCCAGACGGCTAGATGAAACGGCTTCACCATCTGAAAAATCATGCGGTATTGTCATCACAGGATGCCTAGAATCCTTTTTGAATTGCACTGGCTCCACAGTATTCCGAGTATGCTCTCCAGTAACCCCACCATCAGACTGTCCAAGAGTGCGAGCAACTCCTTCAAGAGAATGTCTTAACTTGGAATCATTTTCTGAGCTTAATTCATCAGCTGCAGGAGACTTCCTCTCGGGTGAAGGCAGAGGCGAAACGTTTTCAGATCTGGACATTTCTCCTGCAGCCACGGAAGCAAGCAGATTCATCCCATCATCTCCAGGGGACACGGAGGTACTTGCTTCTGAAAATTTCACACAGCTCTCAACTAATGCATTCATGGGGCTTAAAGAAGCATCATAAGTCTGCCCTGATCTGGAAACAAATCCAGTTGAAGAACATGTTTTTGGTATTTCTGCTGCTTTATCACCATCATCATTAACCCTACATCGCTCACCCACCGACGGAGAGCCCTTAGCTTCATCACAACCAGTAGTGTCATTAGCATTGGATGCATCATTTATCACATTTGACACATGGGTCTGTAAACAATCAATTTTAGCTTTAACTCTCCTGTCCTGGTTCTCCTTCTTGTTGTCGGCAGGAGGTGAGGTTTTGCCACATGCAAAAGCAGCTTCTTCAAAAGCACCCCCGCTAGCTCCCCTTGAAGGACTGCGGCCGGTGTTAGGCAACCTGAGAATCAGTCGCTGGTTATGCCCTTGATCAGTAAGGGGCTGATCTGGTGGTTTTTCATGGGACATTCGTGATGGGGAAACTTTATCAGAAGGTGAATTTCTTGCTGAGTTCTTGACAGAATTATGATCCTTCTGAACTACAGCAACACCAGCTCCATGTACACCATTACTCGACTTCCGAGATCGGGATGCACCACCAGGTACTTTGTTCACACCCATTGACACTGCAGTGGAGCTCTTTGCATCTTCCCGGCAGGAACCGAAAGCCTTTGCATGTTCAGTAGAACAAGATCTGCTGTTGTTTTGAGATTGACTAGAACTGCTGCTCCTCTCCTCCTTGATAGGTGTCAGAGGTAGATCTGACGTTGCACAAACAACAAGTTTAACATTTTGATCTTTTGAGTTGCTGCATACTGAGGCAGTCGCCGATTTGGTTGAGCCAGGGGATGAAGAAAACTTCGATGCTACTTCTCCAGAATTAAGTTTAGATTGGGAATTTTTGGATGTTGAAGGTTGAATAGCAGAGCTCTTTGCAACATTCTCAGAGGATCCTCCAGTTTTCCTATTTCCAGAGTGAGAAACATCTGATGGTGCTGGCTTTGCAGGCCAAGAAACAGCACGGGTCGAACCAGTTTTTGTATCAGTCATATTCATTTCAGCTTCAACACGCTTCTTCCATGTGTCCACCAAAGTCCTGGCTTTCCTCTGAATTTCAGAATTTTTGTGGCTACGTAAATTATTAACAGATTTTCCAACATTACAGGTTTGTAGTGCATGAAGGTTCACAGGAAGATTATCTAATGCACGAAGTAAAGCTAACAAAAACTCTTCAGACTTATCGACATTACCATCGCCAATTTTGCCCTTATGGACCTCCTGCAGCCATTCATCTAACACAGGCAAACCGCGAATCTGTACGAACCAGCAAAGACAGTCATACCGCTCTGTGAGTGATATTACGTCCACAAGCATTATTCGCCCAGCCAAATCTATTTTTTTATCAGCACTGTCAGGTTGCATGAGTTGCACAAGTCTTTTAACCCCGTCAGAGTCCACAAGCCCACCTTTATTATCAGTGATTTTAGCAATCTCAGACCTTAGCATGCTCTCCGGTCTAAAGTGACCAGAATCTCCATCTTCTACTTTAAATAATCGCTCTTTTTTTGATGAATCAGATCCCTGATCACCTCTTTCTCTCTTTTTTCCCTTACCCTGTACACCAAAGGAAGAACTATTTTGAATGTTATCAGAACTAGATTTCAATGACTGTGTTGACGTTGGACCATTCAAGGGTTTTGGAGAACGGCCTCCTGACTGCACAGCCCCATGCATTTCTAGTTTTGTCTTATCTAAAAGCTGGTAAACTTCTTCCTGCTGTTCCTGAATTCATTGAAAGATCACAAACTAATTAATATACAATTACACAGAAACAATTGTGAAAGAAAATAAAATATATATGAAGACTAACATTAATGTAGTCCTTATCGGTTAGCCACCGTAAACAATTGTTGTCAATGTCATACACTCGCCTACAAACAAATGCGGATATCCCTGAAGGAAGTTCAACACCTTTACGGAGAAATGCGACTTTACAAGGATGGAGTAATGATGCAGCATGTATCTCATCCTTGTGAAAGGAGTAGAACACTTCGTTTGGTGCAGCTTCCAGCACAATCCCTTTAGAGAGATTCAAATCAGCAGGTCGGTAAAACCAATTCACTTCTAAAGTTGGACTTTCTTCTTTATCGAATGTTAACTTGCGAATTATTCCAATAAAAGGAGGGGAGTCCTGGGGTGGTTTGAAAAGTGCACAGTCACCAACACGAATCTTGCGTCCATCCTACAAATAATAACCATTACAATTAATTAAGTCAAAAGATATTCAGGAAGAAAGGCGACAAAAGGGAAGATGACAAGAAATATGAAGCAATTAAACAAATTAGTGAAAATCAGTACCGGAAACTTATATACTAATCTAATAAGCACAGAAAAATCAATTAAACCATAAAAACTGTATGCAAACTCATTAAGAGAAACATAGACGGTCATGTATAAATAGTAATTAGGAATATGATGCAACCATAATAGATTTCGTTTTGATGGTTTGGGCCACATAATCGATATTCATTAAAAAGAATAAGATGACAATCATAAATGATTTACAAATGTTAGAAATAAATTGATGCTCAACATGCAATCAGATCAACCATCAGAACACAGTTCCATTAGAGATAACGCTCAAGAAAAAACACTGAATCATTAACAAAAATATAAGAACTTTCAAAAACCAATCAGCAACAGCAATTGTGGCAACACTTTCAACAGCAATTGATATCCAGAGATATCAATTGAAATTTCTAAATTACTGTTGACATTTTTGTTCACACAAACACAACCGGAAATATAAAAACAAAAAGTCTTTTGCCGGCATCGCAGCTGGGATTACAGCTAATAACATCATATTTGACCAAAAATCTCCTTGATAACAAGCTGAATTTATTAAAAAAAAAAACTGGTGATCATTTTGTTCATCCAAACACAAATGAGACCCAAAATACAAAACTGACATTGCGGTTGCAATTTCCGCAAACAACAGCTAAATCAGACACATTTGACATAAATCTCAGGCCGGGATTTAGCTTGACCAGTTTTGTTCATTCAAACAGAAATGAGACCCAAAATACTTCAAAGGAAAATCACATCTTGAGGTCATAAATTCCCCCTAAAATCAAAATAATTGCTTCTTTGAACAAATACTTTCATCTAAATGAAGCTTTAGGCTAGCGAAAGAGGTAAAACCAAAATGAAAAACCTTGAATCATTAAAATCAAAAATAAAAATCAGCTCAAAAAACAAAAACACAGCCAACAAAAAGCAGATAGATTTGGGAATTAATGAATCTCAATTTCAATTTCAATTAAGTTTAACATCTTGTAATCAGAAAAGGAAAAAAAACAAAGTACAAAATCCCATGAAAATTGAATCGATAAAAAAAGGAGCTTTAGTGGAAAACGATTGCTATACTTTGCATATAAATTGCGACGGTGAAGAAACGGTGACTACAGTGGTCGCGTTAGAAGGTACAGGCCACATGTGCCGATTGTGTTTCCACTTCTCACGACCGAACCCATACATAATCCTCCATCTTCCGAATCGATCCAAGCTTCGTCCCTGAAAAGAAACATCAATTCGAAATCGAATTCCCCCAAATTCGAAACCCTAGATTCGAAACACAATCAAAATACAAAGAGGAAACCCTAGATCAAGCGAGATCTCCTCTTCCAATACACCATGATTTCAAATTGAAAAACGATCGAATCAAAAAGGAAGCATAAGATTAAGGTTGGTGAACGAATGAAAAATTCTAGGGCTTATGTGGCGAAAAGGAAGAGAGAGATGGTGGAAAAAATCCCGAAGAGAAAGGGAAAGATTCTTGTTGTGTTGAGTTTGTTGGTGAGGGTGTGATGTATAGATCGATGGAATTTTTGATCGTTCTGGAAATAGCGAAAATCTCAGAGATTTTCTGCGAAGGAAGCGCGACGATGATAAGAGAGAAACAAGAGAGAGAAAATTGAGGTTGGGTGAGAGAAGAGTGAGAATCGCGAAACGCCGAGATTTTGAGACAATAATAATATTTTCGGAGATAAATTTTTGGG